>NC_092338.1:164878000-165184000 GCF_046630445.1 Rutidosis leptorrhynchoides | reverse complement strand
AACTCGGGTTAGTAGAAGAAGTTAGAGAACTCCGAGCTCGAGTATTAACTTTAGAGAGCACGGTATACAATTTGCAATCATCAACAGTATCACCAACACCAGTAACATCACCAGCCTTAGCACCAATGGCACCAGTACCACCAACAACCCAAGTTTCAACAATCCATGCCTCGACATCTCATTCTGTACCTCGAGTATAATTATCGTTCCACAAATCATTCTACATCATTTATCTTCGTTCGACATGACGATTATGTAAACTCTAATGTTTTAGAGATTATGTATCATAGTTCTAATCGTAAATCTGATAAGTTTAATATCACATTGACTCATTAAATCCATAATTACATCTGAAGAAAATATATATGTAAATATATTTTCATAAAGATTGTGATTAAAAATTCTTTCGTACAAACTATTAATGGTAAAAATATTTTAACGGGTAGGTAATACCCGAGAAATATTTAAGATTTCACATTAATAAGTTACATTGTACAGTCTTCGAATCTGATTCAACGGTCAATTACCATCCTACCTACATCTATCGATATACGAATCCGTTCACCATAGAATAACCATTTTCATTCAAATTCAATTTCATATTTGGATTTTTACTTACCAGAATCCAACAAGTGGCATAATGAAGAAATAATGGACACAATAAAAATTGATTAGAAACAGACTAATTAACAATATGGAATTTTGTTAAGAAACCATGCTAACTGTTCCAGCTAACTGTTCCTAGCTAACTGATTACATTCTATTTATCGCATTTTATTTATTGCAATTTAGTTATCGCAATTTACATTCCCGCAATTTTATTTATTGTCATCTAATTTCTGTTATTTACTTTACGCACTTTAGTTATCGTTATTTAATTCCTGTTATTTATTTTACGCACTTTAAATATCAGGACACGTATACAAGGTTTTGACATATCATATCGATGCATCTATATATATTATTTGGAATCACCATAGACACTCTATATGCAGTAATGATCAAGTTCTCTATATAGGGTTGAGGTTGATTCTATAATAATATATATACTTTGAGTTGTGATCGAGTCTGAGACATGTACACGGGTCCCGATACGTATTAATTAATTCGGATATTATATATTAAGCTATATATGTATTATCGGACTGTTAATTGTGGACTATCAAATATGGACTGTCGACATTGGATAATTAAAATGAATTAAAATATTGATTATAACATATGAAACTAAACATATCTTCAAGTTTGCCACTTGATCTCATCTTAAACCTCATCCGTATCTTGACGATTACAATCTGCGTTCAAACCTTTCATGATTCTTGAAAACACCTCAATCGATAGGATGAATCAACCGCACTTCATCTACGGAAGGAAAGGTTTATGCATATAGTTATGCACCTGAGAAACTCTCGGCAACTGAGTAAAAGTTTAACACGTAGCCGCATCAGATCCTTTGGCATTTATTAGCAAAAATAACTTTGCGATCCCTTTTCAAAGTAGCCAATTTTGTCACAGCTCCAGCAAGTCAACTTCGACTTTTCATTCGAAGTAGCCTTACTATAATCCTGATATATACAATTACCCTTTTTATAACGGAGAATTCTTTTATATTCCACCATATTACCAGAAGACGTACCAGCAGCCTCGTTGTTTTTTTTGGCTTAAATCTCTCTGACAAATCATTATATTTATTCATTGAAACCCTATCATATACTCATCCGCATCTTGTAACGAGAACTGCCATACCAATTACCGGGAATCAGCAAATTTGTATTTTGAGTCTCGCAACGTTTCCACATCAATAGTTATATGTATCCATATAACATTTATCTCTTAGAACTATGATCTTCCATTCTGAAATTCAGAAAAGCACCCGGTCTGTGAATTAATGCTCTAAATTTTGAAAAGTTGAATGAAGCAACAAAAACTATGGATGATTTTAACAGTCAAAAGTTTGATAAAAAAAAAAGATACGTTGGAAAAGCTCAAAAAGAAGTTTGGTACTGAAAAATGAATTGAGCAAACCATGAAGGAGACTCTGAGCAAATCACAAGGACTAAACTTATACATAAAGAACCCTGATGATTCTATTTCTGATGAAGTCTTTAGTGAATATCTTGCTCCTTATTTATTCTAAATCCTTGTGAAAGGATTTTCTTCATCAACATTCGATCTCAGAAATTCTGAAAATATCATCATAAATATCTTTGATATTTCCAAGAATATTTTCATAACAATTCTTATCTGAAATCATTAATCTCTTCGTGCTATCAGTGTTACATCATATAGAAACTGTTAGTTTCTATATTCTGTAAACTTTCGAGCTTGAAATATGAATGTTATTGAAGTAATGTTGGGAACTGATGCATGAGTTAGTATAATATAATGACACTTGATCAACGTGATTATATTACAGTAAGTCATGCTGAGTTTCTAATGGAACGTGATGATTCACAGATCATAACGTCATCATGTGCCATGTTACACGACTCTTACATTCTACCCAATCTCCAAGTATATCAAGAATATATATTCTTAATAGTTCTATCTTTTCAGATATTCTAGTAATTTGAAAAATCAAGATCGTGCCATTACGATTTCCTTCTAGAACATTAACTATGTTCATTTCAAAATCCATATCTACGAATTCCGGACCATTATTCGCTTGACTTGAAGTCGGGAAGAGGAGACGAAAGTATGGAACTCTTGAATATAAAGAAAATATAAAGCTCGACAACAACACATAAATTACAAACCGTGCATATCAATACGTATTGCCACGTAAAGGCACGGGAAAATTAAAAACACTATAACCCCAAGATAATAGTAGAAGTAAATATAATCCTCCGGTGGTAGATGAAAGAGAAGAATGACAGATATGAAAGTTAAGAGTATATCAAGGATCAGAACTGGATGGAGCATATTAATGAATGCTTTAAAAATATGAATCAGGGGAGAAAGAATGGAAGGTGTGAGCTGTGAAAATAAGGAAACGAAGGGAGTGGATTTATAGTAAAATATCCGACAGAGCAATCGAAACAGATTATTGCATTTAATCAAAGAAGATCTGATTTCCTATATCGCCGAAGAACCAAATCTTATTACGAAGATTTTCTTTAAATCCCATGAATTCCGGAAATCAATCATAACTACATCATCAGTTCCCTTTCTTGCGATAGCTTCGATTATACTTTTCGCGTAATCAAATTTGTTTTTACCTATATTACTCACTGATGATAAAACTCTAATTTCTAGCTTGGATACGTCATGAAAACATACTTATTGTCAGCCATGACCATTCCACTCAAATTTCGGGACGAAATTTCTTTAACGGGTAGGTACTGTGATGACCCGGAAATTTTCGACCAAATTAAAACTTAATCTTTATATGTTCCAACACAATAAGCAAAGCCTGTAATGTTGAGTCTCGAACTGTTTGAACTATTTATATAGATTCATTTAACCTGTGACTATTTCCGACGATTCACGAACAATTGTGTATAAATAAATATGTAAATATATATACATGTATAAATATAAGAGTGCATATTAAGTTGTATTAATAAAATACAAAATAATCATTTGAATTGAAAATGTAAAATAATGTACAAGATAATTAAGATTAAAATTTATTTATGATTTAAACGAATTCTTATTTTTATTTATTATCATTTTTATGATATTATTTAGTTATTTTATTAGAATTATTATTAATATTATTAGGGTATTTACTATTAATATTTATTAAAAATAAAAAAAGGGAATCCCATTATGTTAGAAGTAACTATCAATTTTTTTCTTTTTTCTTCACATGAAAATAATTTACGTACTTCATGTCTCCAGTTTGTTACAAGTCTACTTCACAAATTAATTGGAAATCAATTTAACTGTTAAATCATGTACCTAATCACTCTATATAAGTTACAAACTGCAATTTGAGTTGAAAACAAAGAAAACCCAGAAAATAAGCTCGACACTCTATACATTCATCTTTTTCACCATATTTTGATTTAGAACAAATTTTCAAAATGTAATAATGCAGTCATGTTAGGAATCGTCTATCTAAACTATCTGTAAGTTTTCAATCCTCAATTCTTTCTATTAATTTCTAATTTGAGAGTCAAAGTTTTGGTTTTCAAAGTCAACTAAGTGTTCTTGAATCAAATTCGAGTTTGTTTTGATATCTCCAGTTAATTTGATGATCCATAAAGATTATAGGAATGATTTACAACACAATTCATGTTGTAATCATAACCTATAACACTCTTAATCTAAAAATCAATTTTTGAGTTCTTGAGTTCTTCACAGTGATATACACTAACGTGAATTCGAAACAAATTTCAAAAACTAAAAATGTAGAGTTGTTAGGAATCATTTACTTAAACTTCCTGCAAAATCTCAAGTTCCAATTCTTGATAATGAATTCGAATTTGCGAGTCAAAGTTAAATTGTCAAAAGTCAACTATTTTGTTCTTGGAGAAATTAGAGCTTGTTTTGATGTTTTAAGTTCAATTGACGATTTCAATAGTTTTTAGGAATGATTTGAAACATGTTTCATGTTGTAAAGATTGTCCAAAACGAACTCAAAATTGAAAAAAAAAAAAAAAAATTCTTGGCTACGAGCAAGCAGTAGGATTTTTTTTTTCTCATTTTTTTTATATCATGAACACATTTTTATTTTTTGTTTCATGTTTGTTTAGAAGTCCTAAAACCATTTTGATGATTGACTATTAAGAATGAAGTTGTTTGATTGTTTAGATTTTGGTGAAGAAGATGAAGTGGGTTGAAACATGTAATAGATAAGTATTTGGGTTTGTATTATAAATCAGAAAAACTGAAATGGAGGAATGGTTAAGGGTGTTGATGAGTGAACGAGAGGTCTCGGGTTCGAGCCCGGCTTGGTGCAATTTTTTTAAAACTGACTCCCAAGGTAGTTTTATACTTTTAAAAATTATTATTATTATTAATATTATTATTATTATCCTTAGGTATTTCTACAATTATTAATTTTACAAAACAAAAGATATATATGTAAATATATTATTACATAAAATATACTAATATTACATAAAATTATGTTTCAACTAATATTATTGATATAACATTAATTAAATATCAAATAAGTATCGTAATATATTATAAGAATAATTAATACATAACAAATATATAAACTTAATTGATTTATACTATAATGTGTTAATACTTGATATAGGTTCGTGAATCCGAGGCCAACCCTGCATTGTTCAATGTCGTCATATGTATTTTTACTACAAAATACAGTATTGTGAGTTTCATTTACCTTTTTACCCTTTATATTTTTGGGCTGAGAATACATGCGCAACTTTTATAACTGTTTTACGAAATAGACACAAGTAATCGAAATTACGTTCTATGGTTGAATGATTCAAACTGAATATGCCCCTTTTTATTAAGTCTGGTAATCTAAGAATTAGGGAATAGACACCCTAATTGATGCGAACTCTAAAGATAGATCTATCGGGCCCAACAAGCCCCATCCAAAGTACCGGATGCTTTAGTACTTCGAAATTTATATCATGTCCGAAGGAGGATCCCGGAATGATTGGGATATTCTTATATGCATATTGTGAATGTCGGTTACCAGGTGTTCAATCCATATGAATGATATTTTTGTCTCTATGCATGGGACGTATGATTATGAGAAATGGAAGTATGAAATCTTGTGGTCTATTAAAATTATGAAATGATTCTTTATGATAAACTAATGAACTCACCAACCTTTTGGTTGACACTTTAAAGCATGTTTATTCTCAGGTACGAAAGAAATCTTTCGCTGTGCATTTGCTCATATTAGAGATATTACTTGGAGTCATTCATGACATATTTCAAAAGATGTTGCATTCGAGTCGTTGAGTTCATCAAGATTATTATTAAGTCAATTATATTTGGATATATTATGAAATACTTTACATGCCTGTCAACTGTCGATGTAACGAAAGTTTGTCTTTTAAAAATGAATGCAATGTTTGTAAAATTTATCATATAGAGGTCAATTACCTCGCGATGTAATCAACTATTGTGAATCGTTTGTAATCGATATGGACTTCGTCCGGATGAATTAGGACGGGTCTCTACATCAGGATCGAGGTTACAGGTCTTCAATGGCCAGAGAGCTTTGTACTCTAGTTCCAGCGGAAGGTGACATGCTTTGTCGTATATCATTCTGTAGGGTGTAGTACCTCGAGGGTTTTTGTAAGCAGTCCTGAATTCCCACATATCATCGTCTAGTTTATCGGCCCATTTGTTTCCATGATGGCCGACGGGGCGTTTCAATATTCTCTTGAGTTCTCTGTTCGTGACTTCTGTCTGTCCATTAGCGGGGGTGATAAGCAGTGGAAATCTTGTGGGTGACTCTATATTTTTGCATCACCCTCATGAATTGGATATTGCAAAAGTGTGTGCCTCTATCACTAATAATAGCGCGGGGAGCTCCGAATTGGCAAACTAGTCATTTTTAGAAAGTTGGTGATGACCTTAGCATCATTAATAGGGAATGCTTGAGCTTCTACCCATCTGGAGACGTTTACAACTGCTACAAGGACATATTCTTTCCCATTAAACTTAGGGAATGGTCCCATGAAATCTAATCCTCATATTGAAGATTTCGCAAGCTTGGATATTAGTCCGAGGCATCTCATTCTTTGCAGAGATGATCCCTTGTCTTTGGCAAGTGTAACATTGCTTTACAAGCTCTTGTGCATCTCGATATATAGTTGGCCAATAAAATCCTGAATTGTAGACTTTTCGTACAGTTAAGTTCTCAATGATGACCTCCAGTTGGTCCGTGGTGAGATTGGTGTAGGATCCCGGTTACTTATTTTTCGTCAACGCATCTTTAAATTATTTGATCAAGACAAATGTTTAACAAGTACGGGTCTTAATAAGTAAAATTTTGCATCTCCGAAGAAATTCCGTGTACGGGATGTGCTCATTCCTTTTCGTACTACTACAGCAACTAAGTAGTTGACTATGTCAGCGTACCAATCGGTATCATTAAATTGTGACCCTATTTTGTCTTGTCTTAAGCTCATAATTTGTTTTTCTAAAAACTTGTCCCTAATATCTTGTTCCACAAGTTGTTCCAATGCCGGATTCTTCCGGCGACTAAGATGGTCTGCTGCAATGTTCTCTGCTCCTTTCTTATCTTTAATATCGATGTCGAATTCTTGAAGAAGCAAGATCCATCGTAGGAGTCTTAGTTTAGTGTCTTGTTTAGTGAACAGATATTTTAGGGCTGAATAATCTGGTAGTACTGTTTTAGATAAGATCAGTTAAACATGGAATTTGTCGAAGGCGAATACTACTTCTAGCAGCTCCTTTTTCGTGGTGGTGTAATTTTCTTGAGCTCCGGTCAAGGTTTAACTAGACTAGTAGATCGGGTGAAAATGCTTATCTCTCCTTTGTCCTAGCACTGCTACAACAGTGAAATCGCTGGCGTCACACATGATCTCAAACGGTAGACTATAATCAGGAGCTATCATGATGGGTGCATGTGTGAGTTGCTCTTTTAGGTAGTTGAAAGCTTGAATACATTCTTCATTAAAGACGAACGGAACTTCCTTTCCAAGGAGGTGGGTAATAGGTCTTGATGAAGATTCGGTAGAATCCGCCGTGTCCCAAAAACCTCCGTACATATTTTACTGTGGTAGGTTCGAGAAGCTTGGCTATCGTTTCTATTTTGGCCTTGTCGACTTCTAATCCTGATTTGATATCTTGTGACTTAAAACTATTCCTTTTTTGACCATGAAGTAACATTTCTCCTAGTTTAAAACTAGGTTTGAATCTTCACGTCAGGTGAGCATCTTGTCAAGATTAAAAAGACATGATTCAAAGGTGCTACTGAAGACAGAAAAGTCATCATAAAGACTTCCATGCAACGTTCAATCCTGTCATGGAATATTGCTACCATACACCTTTGAAATGTAGATGGTGTGTTGCATAACTCGAAAGACATGCAACGGTAAGCGAATGTTCCGTAAGTACAAGTAAATGTTGTTTTTTCTTGGTCCTTTGGATCAAGGGGAATTTGAAAGTGGCCAGAAAAACCGTCAAGGAAACAATAGAATTCGTTTCCTGATAATCGTTCCAAGATTTGATCAATGAACGGGAGTGGAAAATGATATTTTTGGGTTGCATCATTTAATTTGCGATAATCTATGCAAACCCTACAAATGGTGACTTCCCGAGTTGGTATGAGCTCATTGTTTTCATTTTTTACAACGGTTATCCTTCCCTTCTTTGATACTGCTTGTACAGTACTGACCCATGGTGATCCCAAAATTATTTAGAGCATATCGATGTTCAGAAGTTTGATTACTTCTTTCTTGATGACTTCTTGAATCATTGGATTTGCCCTTCGCTGTCTATGAACTGATGGTTTGAAATCATCCTTCATGAAGATCTTATGAGTGCAATAAATTGGACTGATTCCCTTGATGTCAGAAATCTTTCAAGCAATTGCTTTTTTATGTGATTCAAAACCCTGTCTAATTCCGCCTTTTTGTGTGGCGTGAGTTCTATAGAGATGATTACCAGGAGTAGCGATTCTCCTTCTAAGAATTCATACTCCAGATGCTCATGCAACTTTTTGAGTTCTATCTCTGGCGACTCTTCGAGAGACGACTTTATTCTTGCTATTTCTTTCCTACCTAATGAGTCGTACCTTTCTTGAAACTCTAATTCTTCTTCCTTTAGAGCGGTACCTGACTCTGTTTGTTCCTTCATTTTAGAAATTGTCCATCTTAATGATTCTTCTTCCAAAACTTCTTCTTTTGTTTCGAATGATGGTTCAGGAATTTTGTCACATTCCTTAGTTAATGATGGTTCCTAATATACCAGAATGAAGTGTGTTTCTTCATTCGGTCTTCTCCTTAATAGAGGTAATGGAATGCCTTGATCTAGGGGTACTATACATATAGTTGTGCCGAGAAAGTTACTTTTGAAGGTGGGAGACTTTTGTTGACCTAGTTCTATGGTCTAGTGTGTGTCGAGATTTTCCTTGGATTGTGTCGAAAATGGATCTTTGGAAATTCGATCTTGACTACATACGGCCATAGTATCTTCTAGATATTCAGTTCTTGAAAGGAATCAGCGAGGCTAATATCTTCCTCACGAGGGTGGACCATGAGTCGATCAATATTGAATGTGTCTTCCTCATTTCCAACTCTTAGTTTCAAGGATTTCTCATGTACGTCACTTAAGGCCTTGGCAGTATTTAAGAATGGTCTACCAAGTATGAGTCAAACTTTGGTGTCCTCCTCAATATCCATAATGACATAATCAACGGGGAATGCGAACTTATCCACTCTGACTAGGACATCCTCACCTATTCCACGAGGGATCTTAACTGATCTGTCCGCGAGCTAGATAGTAATTCTTGTAGGTCTTAAATCATTAAATCCTAGCTTTTTAAACAAGGAATAAGGCATTAGGTTAGGGATGACAATGGATCAGATGATGCCATATCCACATCCATATCCATTTAATTTTTGCTCATCTATATCCATATCCATATCCATTTAATTTCAGTTCTTCCATCCATATCCATATCCGATGGATTAAGCAGGTTAATGGATATCCACTGGATATCAAATAAAATGTTAATCTAACGACATTTTTATCAATTTAATATAGATTATAACAAATGTGAATATTTAATCTTTATGTTTTTAATTTGTTACACATGTTTTGATTATAATTTGTCACCGATTTTGAATTTAATTTAGTAAAATATGTTATAATATAAGTAAATATACGCCTCTAAATATGTAATATTGAATATTGTTAGTAGTAATTCAATAATTATGACTATCGCAACCCTTATTTTCGTTAGTAGTTTAAATATTTGTAGGTTACACACACACACACACATATATAATTATATACATACATATATATATATATATATATATATATATATATATATATATATATATATATATATATATATATATATATATAGATGAATATGCATATATTTTAGTACGTATATATGTATATAGATGTATTTCGGGTGATAATGGATATATCCGTGGATGATAAATTGTCATCCATATCTGATTCACGAAATTCTTAGATCATCCATATCCATATCCATATCCATATCCATATCCGTTAATCGTTCATTTACATCATCCATATCCATTATAAATGGATCGGATCGGGTGGATATCCATGGATGGAACATCCATTGCCATCCCAACATTAGGTTACACTAGCTCCCAGATCTGAAAAAACATTGCTGATTTGGACATCTTGTAAGTACCAAGGTACATTGAATCTTTCTCTATCTCCTAACTTAGGGGGTATACCATTTTGGAATACCAATGAACATTCTTCACTTAGAGGTAAGATAATTATATCTCTCAATCTTTCCTTATTTGAAATATTTAGCGCAATTCGGTATTTCAACTAAAGCATCTACTAGTCGTACATTCGAATGTAGGTTTTTGATAATATCCCAGTACTTAGCAAATTTCACTTCCTGCCTTTCTTTCATAAGCCTACATGGAAAAGGTATGCGAGCTTGCGGAATGATTTCCGGAGCTTTAGGTGCTACAGGATCTGGTGGATTGACAATGGGTTCAATTGACACATGTTCTGTATCGAAAAGGTCTGATATTGAAGGGTTTTCTTTTGTGAGAATATTAACAGTGGTTTCTTTTCCTCCTCTAGTTATTACTAGGGCGTCAAACTCTTTACACTCCGTTTCACTTTTAGCTGTTAATTACCTTAAAGTAAGCTGAAAGGTCATTATTAGTTCATCAAATTTTTTTTATCAAAACATCAAACTTATTTTGGCATTCTATGACCTTAAGATTTGTGACATATTGTTTTGTCATAAAATCAGCTAAAATATTTTGGGAGTGCAGGAAAGGTTTGTTTAGCGGGAAGATTATATTGAAGTCCGAGATATTTTGATATTTATATGTCAATCTAGCGTAAGGATACCTTACATTGGGTCTAGTAGCTTCGTGACTTTCTTTAGGAATTGAAAAGTTTTGAAGTGCGAGGTTGAGGTCTTCTAACCTGGATTCCAGTATCTTTAGAGTCTGAGTAAAGATGCCATTATTCTCGGCAGCTTCAATACTTCAGTCTTCATGTTGTGTTGCTATCGTTTCTAGGAAGACATGCTTCATCTACTGTTCGCATCATGAAATTTCCTTGCGAGGCCATGTTGAGAAGAGACTTATCAACATTGGTCAAGCCCTTATAAAGTGTGCAGACGATATCTGCTCGACTTAGCAAGTGATTTGGACATCTTTTAAGCATCACCTTATATCTATTCTACGCTATTTATAATGACTCGTTTTCTTTTTGAAAAAAGTTAATGATGTCATTTCTTAAACAGGTTTGCAGGGAAGGCGGATAAAATTTGTTTAAAAACTTTGTGGCTAATTCTTTCCATGAATGTATTGAATGGGAGATGAGTTCATCAAACCATCTTAAAGTGTGCATAGACAGAGAATACTGAAAAAGGTGAAGTTTTAAAATATTTTTATCAGTATTTTCCTTTTTAAAACAGTCAACTAGACTGATGAACTTGCTTAAGTGAAAGTTTGGATAATCAGTTGGGAGGCCTTGAAATTTATAGATCATACAGACCAGCTTGATCATGTGTGAACTGATTTACGGGGCTCCTTCAGTTTCTAAAATGATTGGTCCTCCTCTTTCTTCTAAGCACGGCTTTTACGTAGAAGCGAGAGTGACTTGGTGTTTCATAATTTTTTTTTTGATTTTTTCTGGTTTAGGCTATAATTAACTTTCAAATAATATTAATTATCTGAAAGGATCGATAATATAATTAGAATAATTATTCTTGAGATTCGGTCGCTAACCTTGTCGATATAATTGTGACGCCCCGTACAAATCCATCATGTACGAATCGTCAACAACAGGTCCATTACACTGTATAATACTACATGCTGTTTTAAAACAAGTTTTGCATTCATGAAAAGGTAACGTTTTACAAAAGATAACGTGACACAAAGGTCGTTACAAAGCCATTATTCAAAATAACATAGGTTGCGAATGCAAAATAAAAGTTCCATGATTGAGACATCTCTAAGTAATGCAGCGAAAGTCTAACACAGCGAGTCTGTAACAGGAAGTCTAAAACACCAAGATAGCCAGTCTAACAGCGGAAGCAACAGCGTCTAAGCACCTGAGAAATACACGCTTAAAAGTCAACACGAATGTTGGTGAGCTATAGTTTGTTTGTATTCAGTAATGTAATGTTGACCACGAGATTTCGTATTCAAAACAGTATGAAAAGTATATGCTTATCCGTGGGCACCCGGTAACTAAATTAACGTAATAATAGTATCACCCCCTAAAAGTACACTTGGCGAGTGCGTATGTTCTCAAAGTATCAAACACCCATTAAATGCTAGCACGACTAGCCCGAGTGGGGATGTCAAACCCTATGGATCCATATCTAATATTCGCATTCACCGGTTCAAAAACCAATGATTAAACATTACCGTGCTAAGGGGAATCTTTGTGCCATTATATCACCCACACATATATAAAGTTAAGTACTCGTGTCTAGCGCATGTATTCTCAGTCCCAAAAATACTAAAGTAAAAAGGGAAGCTATAACTCACATTGAATGTGTGGTAAAGTCGATATGAAAAGTATGCAAGTAGTAAGTCGGTCCGAAAGGTCGTCAACCAAAGTCAAAGGTCACTCAGTCAGTATATTGTCCCCAAAAGTTTAAGAGTGAATAAATTAAATCTTAAGTATCGCCATCATCATCATCATTATCATCATACGTAAAAGATAAAGTATGTTTTCAACAAGAATAGAGATCGAAACAAAAGGCTGATTTCGGACAGCTTCTACGACCTCTATACAAAATGAAAAGACGCGTGGTCAGTGGCCTCTAATCGCTGTCCAATTTTCAGATCCTAACTCGATGTCGTTTGACCGTGGCGACGGTTCAAGCGCGAGTAGGTTAGAATTTTTAGCACGTCGTTATAACGGTGTAGTGACTTTCAGAAGGCTAAAAATCTTAAACCGTATATCGGATTCAGGCGAGGCCTAAACTAAAAGTCATCTACTCGAAACGAACTATCTGAAAATCAATTTTCCAGAAGTCCTAGGTGTGATGGCCCCGTCAAAACAATTAACGGCTCCGCCACTTGGTCTTACAGCTTGATCAAACTTTAAATGAATTTAATAAACAACATTGCATTCTTTTATTCAAAAGTTTCCCAAAAAGGAAATTTAACAAAATATGTAGTTTAACAAACCCAACATATTAAATATCCAAAGTTGACAAAAAAACAATGTCAACAAAACACCCACAAGTTTAATTATTCAAAAGAGAATGCAAGTTTAATGTTTCATAAATGTTTAACAAAATCTGCCCAAATGCATGCAGACACTTCTAACACATCGAAAGCACCAACAAACTCAAGTACCTGTGAAAACATGCGAGTTAACTGTCAACAAAAATGTTGAGTGAATTATAGGTTTAAATAAACGTATAAGCTTTAGACCAGAAGATTTTAAAATGTTAGAAAACATAAAACATTATTCCATTATCAATGAGCCACCTGGTAACCCCTTAACCCTTTATTTACCATTGCCAAACACAATAAATAATATACACTGAACAAGTGTATCTACAAAAAATACGAAGTACTAAACATTCCGATTATAAATTGCTAGCGCGACTAGCTCGAAATGGGGTTGTCAAACCCGATAGATCTATCCGTAGGATTCGCGTTTACTAGTAGAAACCAGTGATTACAGTTACCAGAATAGGGAATATTTTTTGTTCAACTCATAATGAATAATTTAACTTTAATTGCCACTTGTGTCTAAACGTAAAATAAAATGCATGTAATCACATCCCAAAAATATACTTTGAAAAGTATGTAAAAACGGGACTATAACTCACCTTAATAGCAAACGAAGTAACCACACAATAATGCGAACATTAAATGAAGTAAAGTGATCAGGAATGATCACAACGCCGACCTATAAATAAAGTAGGTCGATATAAATAACTAACTCAGGTCAAGTCTTAGTATGATAGCTATTGTACATGTTGCAAGTAGACATAGAACAATACTCAACATGCATCGGTTTGATCGAAACAGCGTACGGACACACACTTTCTATTTTTAGAAAGTTTCTATTTTTAGCAGGTTTCTATTTTTGGAAAGTTTCTATTTTAGGAAAGTTTCTATTTTAAGAAAGTTCCTATTTTAGGAAAGTTTCTATTTTTGGAAAGTTTCTATTTTAGGAAAATTTCCTTAATTAGAAAGTCAACAAAAGTCAACTGAAAGTCAAAGTCAACCAAAGTTAACATAAGTTTAATTAAATTAAATTGAATTATTAAAGTTAACATAAGTTTAAATGATATAATTAATATAACATAAGTATTTAATTAATTAATTAAATATTAGTCATAACATAAGTATTATTAATTAATAATAGATTTTAAATCATATCGTAAGTATTATTAATTAATAATGAATTATTAATCATATCATAAGTTTCTAATTATAATTATTAAATCATAAGTATTTAATAATTACATTATAATTAAATAATAACTAAGCCTTTTTATAATTAAATGATTAATTAATCTTTAGTATAAGTCTTATTATAATAATCTCATAATATAAGTTTAATACTTACCATAAGTATTTTTCATTAATAATACAAGTATTATTAATCATAAGATTAAATAAATGTTTAATTAAATCATAACTAATTATTAAATGATATAATAAATATATATCATAAGTCTTAAATTAAATTAATTACTTTTTATATCATAAGTAATTTATTAACAATGAAAATCATTATTTTTATCATAAGTCATAATTAATAACCATAAGTTTTAATTAAAAGTTCATCGGGTCATAACTTGAGCTCCGGAAAATCATTTTTCGACGAGTCTTATATATATCTTCGCCTGACCAACCCACTCGACACATTAGTGTGCTCAAGAACACCCCAAGAACAGCAAACAAGTCGTGACTTACAGCCATGAAACAACTTGTAGCTTTAATCCGTTCAAAAACATGTTCTAGTCATACCTGAGTCCATCCTAACACACTAGTACACCCTAAAGACTCCAAAAATGATCACAAAGTCGGACCATACCTGATTCAATTCGTTTTTACATTTTAATCTCAACAAAATACCATTTTAAGGATATCTAGAGCTCCGGGAATCGAAATGACATGAATTCGGAGTCTAAAATTAATGTCTTGATGAGAGGAACTCATCTAAACACTTTAATTTCACTTTTATATCAGTTATATATACAAAAAACAACAATCAAACCGCTGTCCCAAAACAATCAAACTGAAAACATGAATTAACGAGCATTTCTACGCATACAATCAACAATACAATAACATATAATCATCATACTATCAATATAACATATAAAATCAGAAAAATAAATGAAAATTAAAAATCTAGGGTTAGGGTTTATACCCTAATCAAGAATCGAAGGATATGGTTGCATAGAGATCGAAGAGATGAACGCGGTTGTGTAAACGATTAGAGGATCCAAGCTTTATTCTGATTGATGGTGATGATGATGGTTGTTGGTGGAGTCGGCCAAAAGAAAGGGAGGAAGGAGAAAGCAAATAATATTTAGGTTTTGATAAATTGGAATTGAAATGTGAAAATGATAAATAAAAAAAAATGCCAAAAAGAAAGGGGGTGTTGTGATGACCCGGAAATTTCCGATCAAATTTAAACTTAATTCGTATTTGATTTCGACACGATGAGCAAAGTTAGTAATGTTGAGTAACAAAGTTGTAAACTATATTCATGAATTCATTTAACCTTTGACTATTACCGACGATTCACGAACTATTGGTTGCAAATTAATATATATATATATATATATATATATATATATATATATATATATATATATATATATATATATATATATATATATATATATATATATATATATATATATATATATATATATATATATATATATATATATATATATATATATATATATATATATATATATATATATATATATATATATATATATATATATATATATATATATATATATATAATATTTTGAAATAATAACAAATAAGTAAAATAATATGCAAGATAATAAGTTGTTAAAATGAAGCTATATATATGAATATGATTTCTATATAATTAATAATTTCATATATATTGTAATATATTAACACATATAAATATTAATTATATGAATATTATAAGTAGACATTATACAAGTAATAAATTGTAAAATAAACATAGAAACTTATATGAGCTAGCTTATTTGTGTAAATAAAATGATACATGACATTACCATAAATATATCTATATATGAAAAGTACGTTGAATATATATAATTTAGGATTTATTTAATAAACGCTCGTGGCACTCGTTTATCATCTTGATGGTTATTAATCAGGTTAAAAACAAATTTATATGATTTTAAAATAAAAGGTGATCCGAAAATAAGTTATGTAAGTTATAGGCTTATTAAAAGTATATTTAGAATCTAATTATTAAATTTTAACATTTTTTTATATTTTACCCATAAATGAGAGGGACAGTTGATGTAATTTTTATTTATTAAATTAATGACTGAATTTTATACCATAATGACCTAAATAAATAAAGATATTTAAATTAAAATTTTGAGATTTTTCCGAATAAGTTTATCCGCCACTAATTATCAACGGAGCAGGATATCACACCTAATTAGAAGTGTCGACGGATATATATGTATAATAGTTCGGCTGCTATGCTGCTAGACATGTGTTAAATCTCATTTGATTATTAAATTATTATTATTATATTATGATATTTACTAATATATGGATGTATGCATATGTACATATGATAAACCCATTTCAACGAATCACTCTCTTCTCTTTCTTTTTTCGTTTATGCCCGATGAACAAACATCCTATGCTCATATTTCTTCTTCTTTGATTCACAACCAACCGGAAACCACCACCGGCCACTCTCTTCTCCACCGATCACCATCATAACCCTTCTCCTCTTTCCACCATTAACAACCTTGAACCACCGTAAACAACGGCCACCTTACACCACCCTAATCATCACCTCTATGACCATCACACAAGCCATTGACTACAACTACAACCAAGGTGACCACCATAACCTCCACTTCTCTCTCCTTCTAATCTCTCTCTTATTTTATGTTGTTCCTATTTAAAACCGTTACATAACCCAACAACATTAGCTCGATAACTCATGTTTCTACTACAGAGAGTACAGCTACCGCTGCTCTTTTTTGATCTACTACAGTAACGAGATGATTATGAAGCAAAAAGAAAAAAAGAAAAAAAAGAAAATGATGAACAGTATCTTCTTGATCCTGTTTAAGCTACGATGTCACTGCTACTGTTGTAGTACCACTCCTGCTGCTGCGAATGTTAATGATGACAATGAATGATAATTGTTATGATGATGAATAGTTAAAGAATGATTATGATATACGGACGATGATGGTGATGACGAGGTACGATAAAGAAGAAGGCAATGTTAATGATGATGAATGATGTACGACGAGAAGATGAGGTGATTAAGATAATCAAGATGATGATGCTGAAGATGAATATAATGATGGGATGATAGAGATGATAAGGAAGATGATGTATGCTGATGATGATCAATGATGTTGAGGATCGATAATGATAAGATGATAACGATATTACGGGTTAAATGTATTTAAGATAATAATAATTTCAGAAACAAAACCGCAGCCCAGTTGGTTTGGAGGGTGTTTGGTAACCGAGATGTTGTGAGTTCGAAACCAGGCGACTACAAATATATTCTTTTTATTATAAAAAGCTGTTTGATAGTGTGGGCTTTCTATATTGGGTTGCAGGCCATTAAATTCAGTTGGGCCGGGTATTAGTTTAGTTGTTAGGCCAAAGAAAGGGGCCACGAGTAAGATTTCCTTAGTTGTTGAACTAGAAATCGAGTTATATATATAAATTGGGCGTAATAAGAATCAAGAAAACAGATGGGCGCGGACGGTTTAGTGGTATGTTGGATTAATGAGAGGTCGGGGGTTTGATTCCCGTCATGGGCAATTCTTTTTAGAGAAGGGTATACTCTTTTATATTTATTTATTTATTTCTATAATTATTATTATTATTGTTATTATTATTATTATTAATTAAGTATTAGTATTATTATTATTATTATTATTATTATTATTATTATTATTATTATTATTATTATTATTATTATTAGTATTATTATTATTATTATTATTATTATTATTATTATTAGGTATTATAAGAATTATTATTATGATTGTCATTGTTATTATTATTAGTAATATAGTTATTAGTATTATTATCATTATAATTATTGATACTAAAATTAGAATATATTTAATATTATTACTATTGATATTATCCCTAAAGTATTAATATTAAGTATCATTAATTTTAATATTACTATCATAACGAAATTTAACATATTTATCATTAATATTAGTAGTATTATCACATTCGTAATTATTATTATCATCATTATTATTATTATTATTATAAGTATTATTAATATTATTATTTTTACCATTATTAGCACTACAATTATATTATTATTACTATCATTATCATTATAAGTAGTTTATTAATGTGTATTATTATATAAATATTAAAATCATTAATCATAACTACCAATAACAGTAAGATTAATATTTTTACAATTATTATTATTAATAATATGATATTTATCACTAATAGAATTATTAACGTCATTTTTTTTAGTAATATTAAGTACTATAATTATTATCATTTTTTACCAATATTAATATAATATCAATATCAATATAATTACTAATTTTAACAAACAAATAATATATATATAAAAATATAACTAATACACATAACTTAACTATATCTATATATAAAATGAAAATGTATATAATGAAACTTATAAATCTACTATATATATAAATTATCAATAATATAAATATTGTTCGATTACAAGAATATGTTTTTAATACAAAAATGAATGATATAGGTTCGTGAATCCAAGGACAATCATACACTTGCTCAGTGTCGTCATATGTATTTTTACTACAAAATACAATAGGTGAGTTTCATTTGCTCCCTTTTTAAATGCTTTTGCAATATATATTTTTGGGACTGAGAATACATGCGCTGCTTTTATAAATGTTTTACGAAATAGACACAAGTAATCGAAACTACATTATATGGTTGAATGATCGAAGACGAATATGCCCCTTTTTACTTGGTAGCCTAAGAATTAGTAAACCAGTCTACTAATTGACGCGAATCCTAAAGATAGATCTATTGGGCTTAACAAACCCCATCCGTTGTAGCAGATGCTTTAGTACTTTGATGTTGTTTTATCATGTCCGATGGATGTCCCGGAATGATAGGGGATATTCTTATATGCATCTTGTTAATGTCGGTTACCAGGTGTTCACCATATGAATGATTTTTGTCTCTATGCATGAGACGTATATTTATGAGAACTGGAAATGAAATTCTTGTGGTCTATTAAAATGATGGAAATGATTGTTTATGATAAACTAATGAACTCACCAACCTTTTGGTTAACACTTTATAGCATGTTTATTCTCAGGTATGAAAGAGATCTCTCGCTGTCCATTTGCTCATATTAGAGATATTACTTGAAGTCATTCATGAGATATTTCAAAAAACGTTGCACTTGAGTCATCGAGTCCTTCAAGATTATTATTAAGTCAATTATAGTTGGATATATTATGAAATAGTATGCATGCCGTCAATTGTCGATGTAATGAAAGTTTGTCTTTTAAAAACGAATGCAATGTTTGTAAAATGTATCATATAGAGATCAAGTTCCTCGCGATGTAACCAAATGTAATGTATTCGTCCAGATGGATTAGGACGGGTCATTAAAGGTGGTATCAGAGCGGTGGTCTTAGAGAACCAGGGCTTGCATTAGTGTGACTAACTGATAGTTGATTAGATGCATTAGTGAGTCTGGACTTCGACCGTGTCTGCATGTCAAAAGTTTTGCTTATCATTTCTTGTCGAAAATTTCCTGCTTATCATTCTTAGGGAATCACTTGCTTATCATTCTTAATCTAGAAATATCTTACTGCCTGGATTGCATGAATAGTGTATAGACAAAATTCATACCTTAGCGTATCTGCTAATTCATATCTTAGCATATCTGTTACTGTAAACTTTGCCTAACATATTCCGTAGATTCCTCCATAACTTATGGGATTTTAGTATTATATATGCATATGTAAATTATGTATTGCAGGGTACTAATCTACATCCTATAATCTATTACTTATCGAAAATCCTTTATCTGATCATACGAGATGAATCCCTCAACCAGTTCGAGTTCCTCAGATTCTGATAGTTATTCTGACAACTATTCCGTCATGAATGTTCACCTAAACTCCGGAAGCAACGTCACTAGAATGAATCAGTCAATCAGCCATCCCCAATTCATCTGATGGGTTCGTAGTCGACTTAATCAATGGAGACGTGAAGAAGGCGATCCCTTCCACCAACCGAATTCACCTCTTGACGATGAACCTGAAGCGCTTACCCGCGAACCTGTCCGAAGCACTATTTTTTCTCTCATTTCCAGAGTTTCTCGTCACGATTATATACTATCTCAAATTCTAGATCTTATTCATCTGCTCGTTCCAACCGACAATCATCCCGGAATAATAGAATAAGTCAACGAATTTCACGCTCGAGTAGTGACTTTGGAGAATATGATGCAAAATTTACCAACTTCAGCAACATCACTAGCACTAACATCAATACCAGTACCACCAACAACCCAAGTTCAACATCAAACACCTCAACATCTCATTATGTACCTCGAGCATAATCATCAATCTGCGAATCGTTCTACATCATTTATCTTCGTTCGACATGGCGATTATGTAATCTCTAATGTTTTAGAGATTATATATTCTTGTTCTAACGGTAAATCAAATGAGTTTAACATCATATTAACTCATGAAATCCATGATTACATCTGAAGAAAATATATATGTGTATATATTTTTTCATAAAGATTGTAATTAAAAATTCTTTCGTACAAACTGTTAATGGTGAAAATATTTTAACGGGTAGGTAATACCCGAGGAATATTTAGATTTCACATTAATAAGTTACACTGTACATTCTTCGAATCAGATTCAACAATCCATTACTATCCTACTTACAACCACCGATATACGTATCCGTTCACCGCATAGTAACCATTTTCATCCAATTACATATTTGAATTTTGATTTACCAGAATTCAACAAGTGGCATAATGAAGAAAACGTTGGACAAAATAAATATTGTTAGAAAAAACAAATTAACTATGAGAAATTTTGTTAAGAATACACGCTAACTGTTCCTAGCTAACTGTTTCTAGCTAACTGATTACATTTTATTTATCGCAGTTTATTTATCGCAATTTAATTATTGCAATTTTATTTATCGTCATTTAATTTCTATTATTTACTTTACGCACTTTATTTATCATCATTTAATTTCTGTTATTTATTTTACGCACTTTAAATATCGGGACATGTATACAAGGTTTTGACATATCATATCGACGCATCTATGTATATTATTTGGAATAACCATAGACACTCTACATGCAGTAATGATCGTGTTAGCTATACAGGGTTGAGGTTTATTCTATAATAATATATATACTTTGAGTTGTGATCGAGTCTGAGACATGTAGACGGGTCACGATACGTATTAATTAATTCAAATATTATATATTAAACTATATATGAATTATTGGACTGTTAACTGTGGACTATCGACTGTGGACTAATAACATTGGACAATTAAAATGAATTAAAATATTGATTATAACATATGAAACTAAACATTTCTTCAAGTTTGCCACTTGATTTCATCTTAAACCTCGCTTGTATCTTGACGATTACAAGCTGCGTTCAAACTTTTCTTGATTCTTGAAAACACCTCAATCTAGAGGAGGAAAACCGCACTTCATCTACAGAAGAAGAGATTGATGCATATAGTTATGCACCTAAAAACACTCGGAACTTGAGTAAACATTTAACACATATCTGTGCTAATTCCTTTAGTGTTATTATTTCCCAAAATAACTTGGTAATTCCTTTCAAAGTAGCAAATTTTGTCACAGCTCCAGCAAGTCAACTTTGACTTTTCGTTCGAAACAACCTTATTATTACCTTGATATATATGCGGGTTCTTTTATTGTTACCGGGGAACCTTTTATATTCCACCATATTACCAACAGACGTACCAGCAACCTCGTTGCTCCTTGGCTTAAATCTCCCCGACAAATCACTATAGTTATCTATTGAAGTCTTATCATATACTCATCCGCATCTTGTAATGACAAATTTCCATACCAATTATTGAGAATCAGCAATCAGTATTTTGAATCTCGCAGTGTTTCTACATCAACAATTATATGTATACATATAACAGTTATCTCTTAGAATTATGATCTTTCATTCTGAAATTCTGAAATTCTGAAAAGCACCCAGTCTACGAATCAATACTCCAAATTTTGAGAAAACTGAATGAAGCAGCAGAAACTGTAGACAACCGTAAACGACCTAACCGTCGAAAGTTTGGTGAAAAATAATAATAATAATAGTATGTTGGCAAAGCTCAGAAAAGTTGAAAATTGGAAAACGGATTGAGCTAACCATGAAGGAGATCAATGACAAATACAAGGACCAAACCCTATATTCAAAGAATCCAGGTAGTTCTGGATCCGATGAAATCTTTAGAGAATATCTTGCTTCGAAGTCATGTTAAAATCTTGCGGAAAATTTTCCTTCATCAATCTTCAAACTTAGAAATTCCAAAATATCATCATAAATATCTTCGATATTTCTTAGGATATTTTCATAAATATTCTTGTCCGAAATTATCTACCTCTTCGTGTTTTCTGTATTCCATTATATTGAAAACTTCTGTAAAATCTAAGTATAAATTATGAATGAATTGTGGAGAAGTGTTGGGAATTGAAGCATGGGTTAGTATAATATAATGACGTCCGACCAACGTGATTATATTATAGTAAGTCATGCTGAGTTTCTAATGAAACGTGATAAAGGATCACAAATCATACTTTTATCATGAACCATGTTACATAACTCTTTCATTCTACTTAACCTCTGAACATATCAAGAAAATATATTCTTGATAGTTCCATCCTCAGGGATTCTGGTAATTTGACAAATCAAATCGAGCAAATACATACCTTTCTGCTTAGAATACTATAATCATTCGAAACTCCATACTTACGAATTTTGGACCGTTACTCGCTTTACTAGAGGTCGGGAAGATAATAAAAAGGCAAAGAGCTCCAAAATATAAAAGAAGATATAAAGCCCAATAACAACACGGAGGTTACAAATCGTGGATACTAATACGAATAGCAATATAAAGACACTGTATAATTAAGAATAGTATCACCCCAAGGTAATAGTAGAAGTAAACAGATTTTTCTGATGGAAAATTAAAAAGAAGGATGACAGAAGTGATAATTAGAAAAATATCAAGGATTAGAACAGGATTAAGCATTTTCACAATCTTTTAGATGTATAAACTAAGAAAGAAAGAATAGGAATGGTGAGAATAGTGGAACAAAAGAGTTTAATTTATAATAGAAATATCAGACAGAGTAATCGAGGCGAATCACCATATTTAATTATAGAAATCTTAATTTCCTTACTCGCCGAAGAATCAAATCTTTTAGATTTTGAAGATTTTCTTTAAATCCCTTGAATTCCGGAATTCAACCGAGGCAATGTCAAAAGATAGGACGAATATTATTATCTAAATTCAACAGTGACTACGTCAAAAGTTAAATCTCTATCTCAATCTTTTGTGACAGCTCCACTTGTACTCTTCACGAGATCAAATTGTTTTATCTATATTACTTGATGATGATAAAACTCTAATTTCTAGCTCGTATGCGTCATGAAAACATACTTATTATCATCCATGACCATCCCACTCAAATTTCGGGACGAAATTTCTTTAACGGGTAGGTACTGTGTGTGACAACCCAGGAATTTCCGACCAAATTTAAACTTTATCTTTTTATGGTTTCGACACGATAAGCAAAGTCTGTAATGTTGAAGTCTCAAAAACTTTGAACTGTGTTCATGTATACATTTGACCTTTGACTAATCCCGACGATTCACGAACAATTATTTGTAAACAAATAAGTATATATATAAATATATATAATAATAAATGTAAGTAGTAGAAATTATAAAAATGTTATTAACTCATTAAAATTGAAAATGTAAAATATTATATAAAATAAGATGTTACTAAAATAAATCTATGTATAGGTGAATTCTATAATAATTATTATCATATGTATATTGAAATATATATATAAAAGTTATAAATATTATGTGTCGAAATTATTTTAAAAGAAAATAACATATCAAGTAAATAAATATATAATACTTGTAAATATATAAGACAATTATATTTAGGAGTGCAAACACATATTGTATAATGTATTTATTTTAAAATGATTAAATAATATTCAACATATGTTATATGTGGTACAATTATAATGTATAATATGTTAAATATAACTATACATTAAAAATATGATTTTTTATTAACATTACTACTATTACTTTCCTTATTATTCTTATTGTTAATATTAATATTAATATTTGTATCATTTATATTATAATTTCTAATACAGGGTGTATATATATATATATATATATATATATATATATATATATATATATATATATATATATATGAAATTCAGTATGAATAAGTTGATATATATAAATTGATATATTATTACTAGTATTATTGTTATTATTAATGTTATTAGTATTATTAGTATTATTGTTATTAACAATATTATGATTATTACATTCAATTTTATTATTAATGCTATTATTAATATTAATAATTGTATTATCAATTTTGATTATTATTAAATTTCAATTATTAATTAATAGAATTATTTCTATATATATATATATATATATATATATATATATATATATATATATATATATATATATATATATATATATATATATATATATATATAAACGAACAATAAATCTTCAGAATCTATTTCGCGTTACTTTCATAACTGTTCTTGAT
The DNA here is from genome assembly GCF_046630445.1 of Rutidosis leptorrhynchoides. Lineage (NCBI taxonomy): Eukaryota > Viridiplantae > Streptophyta > Magnoliopsida > Asterales > Asteraceae > Rutidosis > Rutidosis leptorrhynchoides. The sequence goes on along the minus strand of NC_092338.1, from coordinate 165,158,807 downwards.
TTATAAATCGTACCAATCAGGTTACATCACTACAGCAAATTCAAAGAAGCAGTTGAAGATCATGATTGAAGTATTTTTTTATTATTTCTCTGCTTCAATTTTTGTCCCTGTCGACTTGTTCTGTAATCTGTGAAAGGTCAGTTTCACGAATCAATTTTGCTCAATTATGGATCCTATATCAAATATGAAATCACACTATATCAGTATAACTGCAAAATTAAAAATTAAAAACCATAACATGCACATCAAGCTCCGTTCTTCAACTTTACAGCCATATTTTAAATTTGAATCTTAATTCAAAAAGTAAAAATGCAGAAAGGTTAGGAATCTTTTATTGAATCTATCTGCAAAATCTCAGTCCTCAATTCTTTATATCGAGCTAGAATTTTTGGAGTCAAACTTGTATTTTAAAAGGTCAAACATTATGTTCTTGCTAAAATTCAAATTCGTTGTTGTGTTTTAAGTAAAATTAAGGATTGAAAAAGTTTTTAGAAAAGAATTACAACCTGTTTCATGTTAAACTTTTGATCTAAAACAGCCTCGATCTCGAAATCAATAACCTTTTTTTATACCCGTCGCTACAGCAGGTCTGGTGTGTATATATATATATATATATATATATATATATATATATATATATATATATATATATATATATATATATATATATTATATTTTTTTTTACAAACACATATGGATTATGTATGAAATTAATGAGTAACCTAAATCCTTATTCGTTATAATTGTTTAATCTGGATTTCTGGGTCGTTTAAGTTTGATTGGAGAAGAAGAGGAATAGAAACAGCTAGTATATGGTTTATATTTATTTAAGGGAGTATAAATTCAGAAAATCAAAAATGGTTCCATGGTCTTGAGTGTTAGCGGGTTTAAGAGGGGCCTTGGGTTCGATTCTCGCAGCAGCCAATATTTTTTTGAAAGGGCTTTATGAGGTAGTTACTCACATTTATTATTATTATTATTATTATTATTATTATTATTATTATTATTATTATTATTATTATTATTATTATTATTATTATTAGTACTAATATTATTATTATTGTTATTATCATGATTAATGTTATTATTATTAGAAATATAGTTATTAGTATTATTATCATTATTATTATTTTTTACTAACAATAGAACATATTTAGTATTATGATTATTGATATGATCCCTAAGTATTAATATTAAGTATTATTAGTTTTAATATTACTATCATAATGAAATATAATATATCTCTCATTAATATTAGTAGTATCATCACATTTGTAATTATTATTATCATTATTATTATAAATATGATAAGTATTACTGATGTTATTATTATTAATGATTGTTATTGTTATTAGTACAAATATTATACTTATTATTATTATTATTATTATTATTATTATTATTATTATTATTATTATTATTATTATTATTATTATTATTATAATTATTGTCACTAATAGTTATATTATTATTATTATCTTTATGATTAGGATTACTAATATGAAATAATACAAGTTATCATTATTTTAGTATTAGTATAACTTTTGTAACTATTAGTATAATTAGAATTATTATTAAACAAAAGTATCATTGTTAACAATATCATTAGTATTATTAATATTATCATTTTAATAAAGTTATTATTAATATTAGTAGTAAATCAGTAATATCAAAACTATCATTTTTTGACAAATAAATATTTTGTACATAAAACATATTATTTACATATATATTAATATTCTATATATAAATCATATTAACATTATATATATAAAAACTTACATACAACAAATTATATATTTTCAATATAATGCTAAATATATATAGATATCAAAATAACTATATTAATCACTTTAAATACATATACAACATAAATATATACAACATATAATTTAAGATATAAAATAAAGTATATATTTTTAAAATGAAATCTAGTATAAATCTTATATAACTACAAAATTTGTATAAATAATATATATTAATAAATGAAATTTTGAGATTTCAATTACATGTTTTAATATATATAATTGATATAGGTTCGTGAATCCGAGGCCAACCCTGCATTGTTCAATGTCGTCATATGTATTTTTACTACAAAATACAGTATTGTGAGTTTCATTCGCCTTTTTACCCTTTATATTTTTGGGCTGAGAATACATGCGCAATTTTTATAAATGTTTAACGAAATAGACACAAGTAATTGAAACTACATTATATGGTTGAATGATCAAAGCCGAATATGCCCCTTTTTGCTTGGTAGCCTAAGAATTAGGGAACATCACTAATTTTGAGAATTAGTGCACGCCTAATTGACGCGAATCTTAAAGATAGATCTATTGGGCCTAACGAACCCCATCCAAAGTACCGGATGGTTTAGTACTTCGATGTTGTTTTATCATGTTCGAAGGATTTAACGGAATGATAGGGGATATTCTTATATGCATCTTGTTAATGTCGGTTACCAGGTGTTCAATCATATGAATGATTATTTTTGTCTCTATGCATGGGACGTATATTTATGAGAACTGGAAATGAAATTCTTGTGGTCTATTAAAATGATGAAAATGATCGTTGATGATAAACTAATGAACTCACCAACCTTTTGGTTGACACTTGAAAGCATGTTTATTCTCAGGTACGAAAGAAATCTTCCGCTGTGCATTTGCTCATTTTAGAAATATTACTTGGAGTCATTCATGGCATATTTCAAAAGATGTTGAATTCGAGTCATCCAGTTCATCAAGATTATTATTAAGTCAATTATAATTGGATATATTATGAAATGGTATGCATGCCTTCAACTTTCGTTGTAAAGAAAGATTGTCTTTTAAAATCGAATGCAATGTTTGTAAAATGTATCATATAGAGGTCAAGTATCTCGCTATGTAACCAAATGTAATGTATTCGTCCAGATGGATTAGGACGGGTCATGAAAGTTGGTATCAGAGTGGTGGTCTTAGCGAACCAGGTCTTGCATTAGTGTGTCTAACTGATAGTCGTTAGGATGCATTAGTGAGCCTGGACTTCGACCGTTTCTGCATGTCAAAAGTTTTACTTATCATTTAGTGTCGAAAATTACTTGTTTATCATTCTTAGTCTAGACACGTCTTACTGCCTCTATTGCATAGACAGTGTATAGATAAATTCATATCTTAGCGTATCTGTTATTGTTACCTTTGCCTGATAGCTTCCGTAGATTCCTCTGTAACTTATGGGATTTTAGTGTTATATATGCATATGTGAATTATATATTGCAGGGTACTAATCTACATCCTATAATCTATTTCTTATCGAAAAGTCCTTCATCTGATCGTACGAGATGAATCCCTCAACTAGTTCGAATTCCTCGGATTCCGACAGCTATTCCGATATGGAGTTTCACCTATCAGCATCACCAGAATGAATCAACCAATCACTCATCCCTAATTCATCTGATGGGTTCATAGTCGAGTTAATTAATGGAGATGCAAAGAAGGCGATCCCTTCCACCAACCGAATTTACCTCTTGGCGATGAACCTGAAACACTTACCGGCAAACCTGTTCGTAATACTATTTTCTCTCTCATTTTACGAATATCTCACCAAGATTATATTCTATCTAAAATTCTAAACCTTATTCATTCGCTCGTTCCAACCGATAATCACCCCGGAATAATAGAAGAAGTCAACAAACTTCGCGCTCGAAAAATAAATTTGGAGAATATGGTGCAAAATTTTCAGCAACATCACCGGCACCAACAGTACCATCAGTAACAGCACCAGTACCATCAACAATCCATGCCTCAACATCTCATTCTGTACCTCGAGTATAATCATCATTCTACGTATCGTTCAACATCAATTATCTTCGTTCTTCTTGGCGATTAAGCAATCTCTAAATGTTTTAGAGATTATGTATTCTAGTTCTAACGGTAAACCAAATGAGTTTAATATCATATTAACTCAATGAATCCATGATTACATCTGAAGAAAATATATATGTATATATGTTTTCATAAAGATTGTAATTAAAAAAAAAATTTCTTTCGTACAAAGTGTTAATTGTGAAATATTTTAACGGGTAGGTTATACCCGAGGAATATTCAGATTTCACATTAATAAGTCACACTGTACATTCTTTGAAGCTGTTTCAACAGTCGTTTACTATCCTACTTACATCCACGGATATACAAATCCGTTCACCACAGAATAACCATATTCATTCAATTTCATATTTGGATTTTGATTTATCAGAATCCAACAAGTGGCATAATGAAGAAAACATTTGATAAAATAAAATTTGTTAGAAACAAACAAATTAACTATGAAAAATTTTGTTAAGAATCCACGCTAACTGTTCCTAGCTAACTGATTACATTTTTTTTATCGCAATTTACATTCTCGCAATTTTATTTATAGTCATTTAATTTCTGTTATTTACTTTACGCACTTTATTTATTGTCATTTAAATTTCTGTTATTTATATTACGCACTTTAAATATCGGGACACGTATAAAAGGTTTTGACATATCATATCGACGCATCTATATATATTATTTGGAATAACCATAGACACTCTATATACTGTAATGATCGAGTTCGCTATACAGGATTGAGTTTGATTCTACAATAATATATATACTTTGAGTTGTGATCAAGTCTGAGACATGTACACGGGTCATGATTCGTATTAATTAATTCGAATATTATATATTGCTAACTGTGGACTATCAACTGAGGACTACCAACATTGGACAATTAAACTGAATTAAAATATTGATTATAACATATGAAACTAAACAATTCTTCAAGTTTGCCACTTGATTTCATCTTAAACCTCATTTGTATCTCGATGATTACAACCTGCATTCAAACCTTTCATGATTCTTGAAAATACCTCAATCGAGAGGATAAACCAACCGCACATCATCTACGAAAGAAAAGATTGATGCATATAGCTATGCACATGAAAACACTCGGAACCTGAGTAAACGTTTAACACGTATCTATACTAGCTCCTTTGGCGTTCTTACTACCGAAAATCAATTTGCAATCCCCTTTCCAAATTAGCTAATTTTGTCACAGCTCCAGCAAGTCAACTTTGACTTTTCGTTCGAAACAACCTTATTATAACCTTGATTTATATGCGTGCTCTTTTATTGTTACTGGAGAACCTGTTATATTTCATTATTTTATCAGCAGACGTACCAGCAACCTCGTTGCTCATTGGCTTGAATCTCTCTGAATACATCACAAGGACTAAACTTATACATAAAGAATCCTAATGATTCTGTTTCTGATAAAATCTTTAACGAATACCTTGTTCCTTAATCGCTCTAAATCATCGTGAATGAATTTCTTCATCACAATTTGATTCTAAAATTCTAAGATATTATTGTATCTTTCATTATAAATATCCGAAATATTTCTGAAGATATCTTCATAAATATTCTCGTCCGATATTAATTATATCTCCGCTCTATCTGTATTATATCATAAAAGGAAAACTATTTTAGTTTCTATATTCTGTGAACCTCCGAATTTAAAATATGAATGTTTTTAAAGTAGTGTTGGGAAATGATGCATGAGTTAGTATAATATAATGACACTTGATCAACGTGATTATATTACAGTAAGTCATGCTGAGTTTCTAATGGAACGTGATTATTCACAGACCCTATAGTCATCATGTGCCAAATTACACGACTCTTACATTCTACCTAACCTCTAAACATATCAAGAACATATTATCTTGATAGTTCTATCTTTTTCCCTGAATTCAGGAAATCAACCGTGACTACGTCACCGGTTAAGACGAACCTGCATTTAATCACTTCACTCTTTTGTGATAGCTTCACTCTTACGCATCGAGTAATCGAATTGTTTTACCCATATTACAAAATGATGATAAAACTATAATTTCTAGCTCGTATGCGTCATGAAAACATACTTATTGTCAGTCATGACCATCCTAATCAAATTTCGGGACAAAATTTCTTCTGTGATGACCTGAAAATTTCCGACCAAATTTAAACTTAAATCGTATTTGATTTCGACACGATGAGCAAAGTTAGTAATGTTGAGTAACAAAGTTGTAAAGTATATTCATGAATTCATTTGACCTTTGACTATTACCGACGATTCACGAACTATTGGTTGCAAATTAATATATACATATATATAGATATATAAATGTAGGTATATATATAATAATTTGAAATAATAACAAATGAGTAAAATAATATGCAAGATAATAAGTTGTTAAAATGAAGCTATATATATGAATATGATTTCTATATAATTAATGATTTCATATATATTGTAATATATTAACACATATAAATATTAATTATATGAATATTATAAGTAGACATTATACAAGTAATAAATTGTAAAATAAATATAGAAACTTATATGAGCTAGCTTATTTGTGTAAATAAAAAGATACATGACATTACCATAAATATATCTATATATGAAAAGTACATTGAATATATATAATTTAGGATTTATTTAATAAACGCTCGTGGCACTCGGTTATCATCTTGATGGTTATTAATCAGGTTAAAATGAATTTATATGATTTTAAAATAAAAGGTGATCCGAAAATGAGTTATATAAGTTATAGGCTTATTAAAAGTATATTTAGAATCTAATTATTTAATTTTAACATTTTTTATATTTTACCCATAAATGAGAGGGACAGTTGATGTAATTTTTATTTATTAAATTAATGACTGAATTTTATACCATAATGACCTAAATAAATAAAGATACTTAAATTAAAATTTTGGGATTTTTCCGAATAAGTTTATCCGCCACTAATTATCAACAGAGCACGATATCACGCCTAATTAGAAGTGTCAGCAGATATATATGTATAATAGTTAGGCTGCTATGCTGTTAGACAAGTGTTAAATCTCATTTGATTATTAAATTATTATTATTATATTATGATATTTACTAATATATGGATGTATGCATATGTACATATGATAATCCCATTTTAACGAATCACTCTCTTCTCTTTCTTTTTTCGGTTATGCCCGATGAAGAAACATCCTATGCTCTTATTTCTTCTTCTTTGATTCACAACCATCCGGAAACCACCACCGGCCACTCTCTTCTCCACCGATCACCATCATAACCCTTCTCCTCTTTCCACCATTAACAACCTTGAACCACCGTAAACCACGACCACCTTACACCACCCTAATCATTACCTCTACGACCATCACACAAGCCATTGACTATCACTACAACCACGGTGACCACCATAACCTCCACTTCTCTCTCCCTATCATCTCTCTCTTATTTTATGTTGTTCCTGTTTAAAACCGTTACATAACCCAACAACACTAGCTCGAAAACTCATGTTTATACTACAGAGAGTACAGCTATCACTGCTCTTTTCTGATCTACTATAGTAACGAGATGATTATGAAGCAAAAAAAAAGAAAAAAAAAGAAAACGATGAACAGTATCTTCTTGATCCTGTTTAAGCTACGATGTCACTGCTACTGTTGTAGTACCACTCCTGCTGATGCGAATGTTAATGATGACAATGAATGATAATTGTTATGATGATGAATAGTTAAAGAATGATTATGATATACGGACGATGATAGTGATGATGGGGTACGATAAAGAAGAAGGCGATGTTAATGATGATGAATGATCTATGACGAGAAGATGAGGTGATTAAGATAATCAAGATGATGATGCGGAAGATGAATATAATGATGGGATGATAGAGATGATAACGAAGATGATGTATGCTGATGATGATCAATGATGTTGAGGATCGATAATGATAAGATGATAACGATGATACGGGTTAAATGTATTTAAGATAATAATAATTTCAGAAACAAACCGCAGCTCAGTTGGTTTGGAGGGTGTTTGGTAACCGAGAGGTTGTGAGTTCGAAACCAGGCGACTACAAATATATTATTTTTGTTATAAAAAGCTGTTTGATAGTGTGGGCTTTCTATATTGGGTCGTAGGCCATTAAATTCAGTTGGGCCGGGTATTAGTTTTGTTATTGGGCCAAAGAAAGGGGCCACGAGTAAGAGTTCCTTAGTTATTGAACTACAAATTGAGTTATATATATAAATTGGGCGTAATAAGAATCAAGAAAACAGATGGGCGCGAACGGTTTAGTGGTGTGTTGGATTAACGAGAGGTCGGGGGTTAGAGTCCCGTCATGGGCAATTCTTTTTAGAGAAGGGTATACTCTTTTATATTTGTTTATTTATTTCTATCATTATTATTATTATTGTTATTATTATTATTATTAATTAAGTATTAGTATTATTATTATTATTATTATTATTATTATTAGGTATTATAAGAATTATTATTATGATTGTCATTGTTATTATTATTAGTAATATAGTTATTAGTATTATTATCATTATAATTATTGATACTAAAATTAGAATATATTTAGTATTATTACTATTGATATTATCCCTAAAGTATTAATATTAAGTATCATTAATTTTAATATTACTATCATAACAAAATTTAATATATTTATCTTTAATATTAGTAGTATTATCACATTCGTAATTATTATTATCATCATTTTTATTATTATTATTATAAGTATTATTAATATTATTATTATTATTATTATTATTAGTATTATTATTATTTTTATTAGGTATTATAAGAATTATTATTATGGTTGTCATTGTTATTATTATTAGTAATATAGTTATTAGTATTATTATCATTATAATTATTGATACTAAAATTAGAATATATTTAGTATTATTACTATTGATATTATCCCTAAAGTATTAATATTAAGTATCATTAATTTTAATATTACTATCATAACAAAATTTAATATATTTATCTTTAATATTAGTAGTATTATCACATTCGTAATTATTATTATCATCATTTTTATTATTATTATTATAAGTATTATTAATATTATTTTTATTATTATTATTTTTACCATTATTAGCACTACAATTATATTATTATTACTCTCATTATCATTATAAGTAGTTTATTAATGTGTATTATTATATAAAAATTAAAATCATTAATCATAACTACCAGTAAGATTAATATTTTTACAATTATTAGTATTAATAATATGATATTTATCACAAATAGAATTATTAACATTATTTTTTTTTAGTAATATTAAGTACTATAATTATTATCATTTTATTTTGCCAATATTAATATAATATCAATATCAATATAATTACTAATTTTAACAAACAAATAATATATATATAAAAATATAACTAATACACATAACTTAACTATATCTATATATAAAATGAAAATGTATATAATGAAACTTATAAATCTACTATATATATAAATTATCAATAATATAAATATTGTTCGATTACAAGAATATGTTTTAATACAAAAATGAATGATATAAGTTCGTGAATCCAAGGTCAACCCTACACTTGTTCAGTGTCGTCATATGTATTTTTACTACCAAATACAATAGGTGAGTTTCATTTGCTCCCTTTTTAAATGCTTTTGTAATATATATTTTTGAGACTGAGAATACATGCGCTGCTTTTATAAATCTTTTACGAAATAGACACAAGTAATCGAAACTACATTATATGGTTAAATTATCGAAGCCGAATATGCCCCTTTTTTCTTGTTAGCCTAAGAATTAGTAAACCAGTCTACTAATTGACGCGAATCCTAAAGATAGATCTATTGGGCCTAACAAACCTCATCCGTTGTAGCGGATGCTTTAGTACTTCGATGTTGTTTTATCATGTTCGATGGATGTCCCGGAATGATAGGGGATATTCTTATATGCATCTTGTTAATGTCGGTTACCAGGTGTTCACCATATGAATGATTTTTGTCTCTATGCATGGGATGTATATTTATGAGAACTGGAAATGAAATTCTTGTGGTCTATTAAAATGATGGAAATGATTGTTTATGATAAACTACTGAACTCACCAACTTTTTGGTTGACAATTTATAGCATGTTTATTCTAAGGTATGAAAGAGATCTCCCGTTGTGCATTTTCTCATATTAGAGATATTACTTGAAGTCATTCATGACATATTTCAAAAGACGTTGCATTCGAGTCGTCGAGTTCTTCAAGATTATTATGAAGTCAATTATAGTTGGATATATTATGAAATGGTATGCATGCCATCATTTGTCGATGTAATGAAAGTTTTTCTTTTAAAAACGAATGCAATGTTTGTAAAATGTATCGTATAGAGGTCAAGTACCTCGCGATGTAACCAAATGTAATGTATTCGTCAAGATGGATTAGGACGGGTCATTAAAGGTATACCCCTCCCCTTGGTCTCGGCTGAATGGGGTGAGTGGGGTGGGCCCCACTAGCCCAATTTTGTTTAAATGTAATTTCCTTGTGGCCCGAATGCCCGATCGAAACCCAAAACGCGAAAACACGATTACGCGATTAATTATTCGGAGAGATATTAACTACGTGGCGAAAAATATATATAAATACTATATATAAACGTATGATATTAAAATATCATATTTAAAATAATTAGTAGTTAAAAATCCCAAAAGCTCGACCGTTGGTTTGAAAACCGAAAAGATTCGCCTGATAGAAATCCGCGATTCGTATAAACGTACAATTTAAAATATGAATACAAATATTCATTTAATACATAATAATTAATATATTATTACAAAAATAATAATATAGGTTATAAAAATCACGTGGCACAAATAACAGTTAATGGTCGTTAAATAATTAACGGTAAAAGATAACGAAAAAAGTAGGGTCGTTACAGTACCTTCCCGTTTCAGAAATTTCGTCCCGAAATTTAAGCAGGTGTAGGGGTTGACTCAGCATCTGGGAACAAATACGGGTACTTCTGCTTCATTTGATCTTCAATCTCCCAAGTGAACTCGGGACCACGTCTGGCATTCCATCTAACCCGAACAATAGGAATTCTACTCTGTTTGAGAGTCTTAATCTCTCGGTCCATAATTTCAACAGGTTCCTCAATAAAATGTAGTTGCTTATCAACATGAAGTTCCTCCAGAGGAATAGTCTTATCGGCCTTGGCCAAACACTTCTTTAAGTTCGATACATGAAAAATGTCATGAACAGCACTGAGTTCTTGTGGCAATTTCAAATGATAAACCACGGGTCCAACTCTCTCAATAAGCTCAAACGGTCTAACAAAACGAGGACTCAACTTTCCCCTTTTACCAAAACGTATCACGCCCTTCCAAGGCGATACCTTCAATATAACACGGTCACCGACCTGAAATTCAATATCGTTCCTTCTCTTATTGGCATAGCTCTTTTGCCTACTTCTGGCGGTTCTCAATCTTTCCTTAATCTGTACGATCTTATCAGTAGTCTCATGAATAATTTCTGGACCTGTGAGTTGAGCATCCCCAACCTCATTCCAACAAACAGGAGACCTACACTTTCTACCATACAGAGCTTCAAACGGTGCGGCTTTAATACTTGCATGATAACTGTTGTTATAATAAAATTCAGCTAGCGGCAAATATCTATCCCACCCATTACCAAAATCAATAACACACGCTCGCAACATGTCTTCTAACGTTTGAATGGTCCTTTCACTCTGACCATCCGTCTGCGGATGATAAGCGGTGCTCATATCCAACTTAGTTCCTAACGCTTCCTGTAAGGATCGACAAAACCTCGATATAAATCGACTGTCTCGGTCTGAGATAATTGATACAGGAACACCATGTCTAGAAACAATCTCCTTCAAATACAAACGAGTAAGCTTCTCCATCGAATCTGTTTCCTTAATTGGCAAAAAGTGAGCTGACTTAGTGAGTCGATCTACAATCACCCAAATGGTATCATAGCCACCCGCAACTCTCGGTAACTTAGTAATAAAATCCAATGTAATACCTTCCCACTTCCACTCGGGAATCTCAGGTTGCACCAAAAGTCCAGACGGTTTTTGATGTTCGGCTTTAACCTTAGCATAGATCAAACACTTGGCCACATACGTAGCCACATCAGCTTTCAAATTAGGCCACCAATACAGCTCCTTAAGATCATGATACATCTTTCCTGAAATCTTTCCTGAACCAGGATGAATAGAGTATCTCAACTTATGAGCTTCATCTAAAACAAGTTGTCGAAGGTCACCAAACTTAGGAACCCAAAGTAGTCCCGTAAAATACCGAGTACCATCGGTTCGTACCTCAAACTTCTTAGCCATGCCTCTGAATTTCTCGTTCACAAAATTCTCCTCCTTCAAGGCTTCCTGTTGTACCTCAAGAATCTGCCTAGAGAGGTTACTTCGAATCGTCATATTCAAAGCTCTAAATCTGCGGGGTTCAACCCTCTCTTTACGACTTAACGCATCGGCCACAACATTGGCCTTCCCCAGATGATATAAAAGTTCACAATCATAATCATTCAATGTCTCAACCCATTTTGTTGCCTCATATTCAACTGTTTTTGGTCAAGGATATGTTGAAGACTTTTATGATCAGTGTACACTGTACTTTTGACCCCATAAAGGTAATGTCTCCAAATCTTAAGCGCAAACACAACAGATCCCAACTCTAAATCATGGGTTGTATAATTATATTCGTAGATCTTCAACTGACGTGACGCGTACGCAATAACTTTCTTTCGCCGCATCAAAACACAGCCAAAGCCCTGACGCGAAGCATCACAATAAACAACAAAATCGTCATTACCCTTAGGCAGTGACAATATCAGAGCGGTAGTCAACTTCTTCTTCAAGGTTTGAAAATCAGTCTCTTGTTCATCCTTCCACTCATACTTCTTACCCTTGTGCGTTAAAGCAGTCAGAGGTTTCGCAATACGAGAGAAATCTTGAATGAACCTTCGATAGTAACCTGCCAACCCTAGAAACTGACGAACCTGAGTAGGAGTTTTCGGGATTTCCCACTTCTCAATTGCCTCTATCTTGGCAGGATCAACTTGTATTCCTTGTTTACTAACAATATATCCAAGGAATTGAACTTCTCTTAACCAGAAAGCACACTTAGAGAACTTAGCGTACAACTCTTTTTTTCTCAACAAATCAAGCACCAACTTCAAATGTTCTTCGTGCTCTTCATCAGTTTTAGAATAAATAAGGATGTCGTCGATGAATACGATAACGAATTTGTCCAGATAGGGTCTGCACACACAGTTCATGAGGTCCATGAACACAGCAAGTGCATTTGTCAATCCGAACGGCATAACAAGGAATTCGTAGTGACCGTAACGGGTGCGAAAAGCAGTTTTCGGAACATCAGATTCTTTAACATGTAGTTGATGATAACCGGAACGAAGATTGATTTTAGAATAAATAGAAGAACCTTGAAGCTGATCGAACAGATCATCAATTCTAGGAAGAGGGTAACAGAAGGTACTGTAAGCTTGTTCAATTCACGATAATCAATGCACAAACGAAACGAACCATCTTTCTTCTTAACAAACAGAATAGGAGCTCCCCAAGGGGATGAATAAAACCTTTGTCTAATAACTCACGGAGTTGACTCGACTATTCTTGAAGTTCGGAAGGCGCAAGTTGATAAGGAGCACGTGCTACAGGAGCAGCACCGGGAACAAGATCGATTTGAAATTCTACCGCGCGTTGCGGCGGAAGGCCAGGTAAATCTTCAGGAAATACCTCAGGAAAATCTTCAACGATATGAACATCACCAACGCTCTTCTCTTCTCTATCAGAATCAACAACATGGGCTAGAATAGCATGACAGCCTTTGCGAAGATGTATATGAACTTTTAAACAGCTAATAAGGTGTAACTGTCTGCATTTCTTATCCCCAAAAACCATCAGCGGCTCTCCAACCACATTAGTAATACGAACAGCTTTCTCATGACACACAATCTCAACACGATTCATAGACAACCAATCCATACCAATAACCATGTCAAAACTACCTAGGTCAATCGGTATCAAATCTATCTCAAAATCTCTACTAGCCAGATTAATGTTACATTTACGATACACAGTCTTAGCAGTAAGTACCTTACCATTAGCTATCTCTACAACATAAGTATTGTCTAGAGGAGTTAATGGTGTTTTGATTTTTGGACTCAATTTACTCGACACAAAACTTAAATTAGCCCCCGAATCAAATAGTACATAAACTGATAAATTGTTGACCGAGAATGTACCCGTAACAAGTTTAGGATCTTCCTCAGCATCCCTGGCATTAACGTTGAATGCTCTTCCACGTGCATTCTCAGTAGTCTTCTTGTAAGGGCAGACATCACGGAAATGCCCCAGCTTCATTCATAACAAACTCTCTGATTACCACAATTTCTCGGCTTCCCATTACCATTACCATTATTACCAACATTATTACTACTACCTGCAGCAGGAGTAGCAGAACCCGGCATAAGCACCGTACAATCTTTAGCAATGTGTCCCTGCTTGGAACAAGTCTTAGAAGTAACCGTACAGTAACCATCATGAGCCTTATAACATCGAGGACACACACGCTAATTTCGGTTATTTGAACTAGAAGTATCTTGTTTCTTCTACTGACCTTGGTTTTGGTTGCGGTTATTATCCTACTTCCTTTTCCCATTATCAGCCTTCTTAACAACTTCCTCACCAGCATCGGCCACAGCAGCCTTACTTCTCCTCAAAATCTTATCATTAAGTTTATGAGCCATAGACATAGCAGTCTCAATAGTCTATGGCTCACTAGACTCAACCCCATGCTCAATTTTCTCATATAACCCATCAATATAAGCTTCAATCTTAAGATTCTCATTAGCATAAACATTAGGACACAACCAAAGTCAACTCGAAGAACCTTTGCTCATAGGCAGCTAATTCGGTGCCCTTCATTTTCAAGTTCTTAAGCTCAGCTTCTAACTTCTTAAGTTCACCCCGGGGACAATAACGGGTGATCATTCTTTATTTAAAGTTGTTCCAAGTCAAACCATATGCCACATCATTACCCAAACTACTCACCAAGTTGTTCCACCATGTTAATGCACTATCTTTAAGAGTGCAGCTTGTGAAACTAACCTTGTCCTCATCACGGACTCGGCAAACCCTGAAAATAGACTCAATCTTCTCAAACCAACGAGTAATGTAAAATCGTCATTGACGGCGCCGTTAACTTAGGTCCCGTAACATGGTCATAGTCCCTAAATGAGATGTATTTGACCAAAATTATGTCGCATTCATTTGAAACATGCATGACTTGCAAAGTTTTAAGTTACCAAACAGTTCGACAAAGAGTTTAAGTTTACAAAAGTATAAAGTATAAATGAAACAATTTACGACATAATATAAGTTGTAAATTTTAAATGCTATCAATAGCGTATGTATGTATGAATGCTTGACCCCAAGCAAGTAATCAAAGTGTATGCATGTATGCTTGACCCCAAGCAAGTATAAGTGTACGTGGAAGCATGTATCAAGTAGCCAAGTATGAACCTGAGAAACATATAGAAAACTGTCAACGAAAAATATTGGTGAAATCATAGGTGTATTTGTAAAGTATGTTTTTGAACCACAAGATTTTGTATCAAAGTGTATACATCTCAAAAGATGTTGTTTGTATCACGAGCACCCAATTACCAAAGCTTAACTGAATCTTACCTCTGCATAATAGTGTTAGAACCTACACTATATCCCGAAAATACGTTTCATTCATCCGAATGAGGGTTCGTCAAACCCGTATGGTCACACAACATAAGTTCTCGCTTACACCCTACAAGTGTAACTAATGATAATTGGACTTGAGGATTTTTGTTCTAACTCGTACGTATCTTTGCTTTCGTATTTGTGTTCAAAGTATAAAAGTATGAAAGTATAAAATGTATAAAATGTATATGTTTCTCAGCCCATGATTTAAAAGTATAAAAGTTATCGAAAAGGTGGGACTATGATCTCACCTCGAGTGCACTAGTATAAATGTACTTCATAAAGTAAACGTATGCATGAAAGTTGTTTAGCCTTGACCTAAACAACTAAGTTGTATCAATTAACCGGTTAAGACACACGGTAGGGCGAAATGTGTTCAATTAGTCCTATGGCTCGTTACGACTTGAATATGTAGCATGTGAATCACGTTGTCAAGTTTCATGAAAGAATCAAGTATAAAAACATGTTAGAACGATTGCATAAACATTTGGTTAAGTTTGACTAAAAGTCAAACTTGGTCAAAGTCAACGATAAAGTCAACACGTTCGGCTCGGGTCCCGAACTATTTTTCTAAGCTTAGAAGTCATATATGAGCATGTTGGCCAAGTTTCATGTCAATAGGAGGTGCATAGCATAGTTAAAATTAAACAAAAATCGAGATTTTTGGGCAGTCAGCATCAGATGCGCCGCATCCCTCTCAGCAATTCTGGGCAGTTTGAACACTTAAACGAATCCAACTTCAAACAACCATAACTTATGAACCGTAAACATTCAAAACACGTATATTATATCGTTGGAAAGGTATTTTGATGAGGAATACAACTAAACACATTTTATCAATCAATTTCATCATTTAAAACAACAAAAACTTCATCGAATGATCGTTAAATGTTTAAAATCAAAGTTTCGAGTTCACAAAAGGCATTTCTTGACTCGGGAATCCAATCTACACATACGATATGCCATTTCGAAGGTAATTAAACATAAAATACAACTAAACACTTACTAAAAACATTTCATAGCATTCAATGTATCAAAAGTTCTTTTCAATGTTCATCAAACCCTAACCAAAATCAAGAATTCAACCATTTTGCAAAATGAAGGTTTTCTAAATCAACCTACACATCAAAATGAAGCTAATGATGCTAGTAACACAATTAATACATGAACTTTAACGTTTAAACAATATTTAATCACCCAAAACTCAAGATTAAGCACACTCATTTTTCATATTCAAGCTAGTTACTCAAAATAACAAATCGAGCAAACTAAACACATATTCATGCTAGACTTGAGCCATAGACACTAACTAACACCATTTCAAGTCTATAAAACGAATTTGAGAAATCTAGAGTTTTAGAAATGTTACCCAAACGAGATGAAATTGGTACCAAAATGAAGAGGATGATGCAAGGATCACAAATATGTAATTTGTTTTGATGTTTGATTGCTAGATTTGAAATGGATGATGAATCTTTGAAGATGGTAAAAGTGTGTTCTTGTTGACTAGAGAGAAAAGAAGATGAGGAGGTGAAAATGGAATGAATGGTGGAAAGAGTGTGTTGACTAGTTAACCTAGTCAACTAGTTTGCCCACTTGGCAACTTCGGTCCCTCAAGTTTAAAGCGGGTGCGTGAATTAACCAAACGAATTATTTTTAAAACGCTAGAGTAAACGAGTGATGTTATAATTAAATAACGGGTATATTAAGAACGTTAGTCAACGGAAGATACGAATTTAGATAACGAAAGATATTATCAAAAAAAACGGTGTTAAAATAAATTTAACGGAAAATGCGGGATGTTACATTACCTACACCTTAAAAGAAATTTTGTCCCGAAATTTAGTTGGAAGTAGTAGTCGTTGATTCTTCCTCGAGATCTTGCGTTGCCAATTCTACGAATAAGTGAAGGTACTTCCTTGGGCATTCCAACGAACCTTGACAGTCGGGATTTCACGTCATTTTAAAGTTTGGTTTCACGATCCATAATTTCAACTGGTCCTCCTAGGAAGAAAAGTTTGTCATCGATAGTAAGCTCGTCAAAAAGGATAACAAGTTCTTGTCCCACAAGACACTTCTTTAAGTTTGATACATGGAATGAGTCGAAAAATCTAAACAGCTAGCAACGGGTACAATACGCCCCAAGATTTCAAAAGGATCAAATTATCGCGGATTTAGCTTTCTACGTTTCTCAAAATGGATTGCACCTTTCCAAGGTACGACTTTTAACATTACACGGTCACCCATTTGGAATTCGAGAGGTTTACGTCTAACATTGGCATAGCTCTTTTGGCAACTACGGGCCGTCTTGAGCCCTTCTTGAATTTGAACGATCTTAACGGTTATTTCATGAATGAGTTCAGGTTCGGTGGTTTGATTATCATTTACTTCGGTTCAACAATTAAGAAAACGACATTTTCGGCTATATGAGTTTTCGGAAGGTGTGGCGTTAATACTCGTGTGATAACTATCGTTGTAAGAGAATTCGGTTAAAGGCAAAGGCTTTTCCCAAGAAAATTTGAAGTTGATAACACAAATTCGTATTATGGTTTTCGAGGTTTGAATCGTACATTTGCTTTGTTCGTCGGTTTGTGAGTGATACGCAGTACTCATGTCTAAACGTGGTCCTATGGCCTTTTGTAAGTCTAGAAGTGAAACGAGCATCCCGATCCAAAGTGAGGTACATTTCCTTATGATATATTTGAACAGGTTTTCGTTTCTCAAGAAATTCGCGCCGCGGAAGATTTATCGGTTTCTAAAAACGTTTGTTAGATCAAGTTTCTTATCGGGTTCTGAAAAACGTTCATTAGGACTATTCACCCTCGTGGTGAATACTAGTATAACGTGAAGAGTCTATTCCTCCATTGAGAATTTAGATAAAAGATTTCCTTATACGGAAGTACTAGTGTAATGCGAGAGAAGTTCCCGCCTCGATGTGAGAATAACAAGCATATTGTTGTCCGTCGATAAAACTGTGCGAAGACGAGAAAGTATACACGTGTAATATACATTTGGAGTTGAAAGAATTTGTCATTCATTCGAAAGCATAAATATGGTTCGACAATAATCGAAGATGTATCCTTGGTATGGTTGTTATCAATATTCTCGGAGTTTTCGGATACCCAACAAGAAAAATGAAGTCATGTACATGGCACATGGTGGTGATTAGGTTGATTGAGTCCAATCACCATCACGAGTCATTAGAACTTTGGTATGACTTACCATAATATAACCATGTTGATCGAGTATCAGTTATATTACGCTAACTCATACCTCCATTCCCACATCACTCCATAGAATCAAGTTCGTGTGATCGTGAAGTTTTAAAATGAATAAAATGTAACGACGTCTCTAACGTGACTCGTATTAAATCGAAAGAATTAGTGCAACTCTAAAGAAGTGTTCCCCGAGGGAAGTGTATAAATGATTGTTCACGTCAATGCGGTTCAAGTCAAACGATGATGTATCTCGGTACAAAAAGGGTAACGAATCATGATAACGAGTGGTACGCAACCGTAGTGATAAGTAGTGATGATGATACTCACCTAGAGTAGTGATGGTAGTAACAGGAAATGGTAGATAGTGAGGAACACCGGTGTAACATCGGTAGTGGTTAAGGATCGCCATAGCGGAGGGAACCTTGCAGAACTTGTGGATAGTAAGCTTGGACGGTGATGAATAACAATCTGGCAGACAGAGTTCCCGAACTAGCATAACTAATGAAGTCGCCATCCTCCTTATGCGTATGAATCCTGAATTTACGTGTGTTACCAGATAGTGGCAGAATATGGACTCGTATGATGAAAAGAATTTGGTACCATTAAAAAGTTCACCTAAGAAGATTCAAGTATAAATGCACAAGTAGTCAAGTAAGTGCTATCTATAGCAAATGCAAGTCAGAATGCAATGGTTAACTATCCGGTTGTAGTCTAGATTCACTAATGCATCCTAACGACTCTGTCAGACACACTAATGCATATCCTAGTTCCCTACAACCAACGCTCTGATACCATCTGTAACGACCTGACAAAATCGTCATTGATGGCGCTGTTAACTTAGGTCCCGTAACGTGGTCATAGTCCCTAAATGAGACGCGTTTGACCAAAATTATGTCGCATTCATTTGAAACGTGCATGACTTGTAAATTTTTAAGTTACCAAACGGTTCGACAAAGAGTTTAAGTTTACAAAAGTATAAAGTATAAATGAAACAATTTGCGACATAATATAAGTTGTAAATCTCGAATGCTATCAATAGAGTATGTATGTATGAATGCTTGACCCCAAGCAAGTAATCAAAGTGTATGCATGTATGCCTGACCCCAAGCAAGTATAAGTGTACGCAGAATTATGTATCAAGTAGCCAAGTATGAACCTGAGAAACATATAGAAAACTGTCAACGAAAAACGTTGGTGAAATCATAGGTGTATTTTTAAAGTATGTTTTTGAACCACAAGATTTAGTATCAAAGCGTATACATCTCAAAAGATGTTATTTGTATCACGAGCACCCAATTACCAAAGCTTAACTGAATCTTACCTCTACATAATAGTGTTAGAACGTACACTATATCCCGAAAATACATTTCATTCATCCGAATGAGGGTTCGTCAAACCCGTATGGCCACACAACATAAGTTCTCGCTTACACCCTACAAGTGTAACTAATGATAATTGGACTTGAGGATTTTTGTTCTAACTCGTACGTATCTTTGCTTTCGTATTTGTGTTCAAAGTATAAAAGTATGAAAGTATAAAATGTATACAATGTATATGTTTCTCAGCCCACAATTTAAAAGTATAAAAGTTATCGAAAAGGTGGGACTATGATCTCACCTCGAGCGCACGAGTATAAATGTACTTCACAAAGTAAACGTGTGCATGAAAGTTGTTTAGCCTTGACCTAAACAAGTAAGTTGTATCAATTAACTGGTTACGACACACGGTCACACGAAATGTGTTCAATTAGTCCTATGGCTCGTTACGACTCGAATATATAGCATGTGAATCACGTTGTCAAGTTTCATGCAAGAATCGAGTATAAAAGCATGTTAGAACGATTGCATAAATATTTGGTTAAGTTTGACTAAAAGTCAAACTTGGTCAAAGTCAAAGAAAAAGTCAACACGTTCGGATCGGGTCCCGAACTATTTTTCTAAGCTTAGAAGTCATATATGAGCATGTTAGCCAAGTTTCATGTCAATCGAAGGTGCATAGCATAGTTAGAATTAAACAAAAATCGAGATTTTTGGGACGATCAGCATCAGATGCGCCGCATCCCTCTCAGATGTGCTGTCTGTTTCAGCAATTCTGGGCAGTTTGAACACTTAAACGAATCCAACTTCAAACAACCATAACTTATGAACCGTAAACATTCAAAACACGTATCTTATATCATTGGAAAGGTATTTTCATGAGGAATACAACTAAACATATTTCATTGATCAAGTTCATCATTTAAAATAACAAAAACCTCGTCGAATGATCGTTAAGTGTTCAAAATCTAAGTTTCGAGTTCACAAAAAGCATTTCTTGACTCGGGAATCCAATCTACCCATACGATATGTCGTTTCAAAGGTAATTAAACATACAATACAACTAAATATTTACTAAAAACATTTCATAGCATTCAATGTATCAAAAGTTCTTTTCAAAGTTCATCAAACCCTAACCAAAATCATGAATTCAACCATTTTGCAAAATGAAGCTTTTCTAAATCAACCTACACATCAAAATGAAGCTAATGATGCTAGTAACACATTTAATACATGAACTTTAACATTTAAACAATATTTAATCACCCAAAACTCAAGATTAAGCACACCCATTTTTCATATTCAAGCTAGTTACTCAAAACAACAAATCGAGCAAACTAAACACATATTCATGTTAGACTTGAGCCATAGATACTAACTAACACCATTTCAAGTCTATAAAATGAATTTGAGAAATCTAGAGTTTTAGAAAATGTTACCCAAACGCGATGAAATTGGTACCAAAATGAAGAGGATGATGCAAAGATCACAAATATGTAATTTGTTTTGATGTTTGATTGCTAGATTTGAAATGGATGATGAATCTTTGAAGATGGTAAAAGTGTGTTCTTGGTGACTAGAGAGAAAAGAAGATGAGAAGGTGAAAATGGAATGAATGGTGAAAAGAGTGGGTTGACTAGTTGACCTAGTCAACTAGTTTGCCCACTTGGCAACTTCGGTCCCTCAAGTTTAATGCGGGTGCGTAAATTAACCAAACAAATTATTTTTAAAACGTTAGAGTAAATGAGTGGTGTTATAATTAAATAACGGGTATATTAAGAACGTTAGTCAATGGAAGATACGAATTTAGATAACGAAAGATATTATCAAAAAAAAAAGACGGCGTTAAAACGGAAAAATGCGGGATGTTACAAGTAAGTCCGATGGGTCCTTCGGTGCCACTAAATTCTTGTGGACGACTTGCGATGAACGTTTTGTGGGAGCATCCCACCTGGTTGTTGTTATTCGCATTAACTGCCATAGCAGCTGCTATTCCTTCAGAGATAAGTCGTTGCATACGGGCTTTGTTGGACTCGCAGGGAGGCATGATCTTCAAAACAGAATAAGACAACCGTTAGTACTAAGAATAATACCAGTGTTATAAAGGAATAGATCGAACACGAAAAGATTAACCATTATAATTGAAGGATTTTCTTATGCCCGAGAGACATAATTAATTAATGTGGCTTACATGTTATGACCCAACTCGGGTCATACCCAATAACAAGCTATCAACACTTTATGTATTTGTTTTGACGATTGGATCATTAAAGCTAATACACGACACTCGGATTTTAGAAATTGGTTTTCTAAAATAAATGCTAGATATAATTATTTGGATAATTATAAGTATACTACATGTTACATATTATTTATATAGGTTATAAATAATATAAAGTATATGTTACATATGTGTGTAGCATTTTAATTTGTATTAGGTATATAAAATAAAATGCTTGTAACTAGATGCATGTACATTTTAATAAAGAATAAAATAAAAATAAAAGGAGGGAAGTGGTGAGGGTGGCGTTTTTTTTTTGGGACTCCAAAAAGCCAACCACTTTGCCTTGTTTACTACATATAATTATTACATGTACATGCATTTTGGTCATCTCAATACACACTCTTTACTCTAGCATTTTTGAACTTGAACTTGCAAATTTTTCTCTCCTCTCTTCCAATTTTGGGCCGAAAATTAGGAGCATCCATCAAGGGGTTTTGGTTGATTTTTGCAAGTGTTTTAAGTGTCTAAAATCCTAACCACTTGGGTGTTGGTAAAAGCTTGTGGGTATCAGAGATTTGAGGCTTCAAGTTAAAGGCTTCCTTCATCTATATCATCATCTTCATCTTCTTGCTTCAACCTCCATTTTAGGAGAAGGTATAAACCCTAACTAGCTTCTTTTACATTTTAGTGTATTTTCAAGACTAG
Source organism: Rutidosis leptorrhynchoides (assembly GCF_046630445.1). Taxonomy (NCBI): domain Eukaryota; kingdom Viridiplantae; phylum Streptophyta; class Magnoliopsida; order Asterales; family Asteraceae; genus Rutidosis; species Rutidosis leptorrhynchoides. The sequence continues at coordinate 165,135,726 of NC_092338.1, read as the reverse complement.
ATCTATAAATGGAATACATTTTAAAAGGTTAAAATACACATTAAACATTGAAAATGCTTCCGCTTGTTCTATATATATATATGGCCGAATATATACTTATCAAAATGGGTTTTGTGACTTTGTTTACATGTGGTATTCCATCAATGGTATCTAGAGCCAAAGTCTTGTTAATATGCTTCTTGTTTTTGGCTAGTAAACTCATTTATTTTACAATCTACCAACATGCATGAAAGTAGAATGTAAAAATCTTGAGTTTTGGTGGGTTTGTTGGTTTGGCAGAAATTTTGGGTCCCAAAAGTGGGTTTGGGATTTCAAGTTTGGCCAAGATTTGTTGTTATGTTGTTGTTCACAATCGAGCCTAGACCATGTGGTTGAATGTTTGAATGATTTGGTTATTATTCATGGTTGTCATATTCATTCATTTGGTTTGTAATAATTTTGTAATTTTGGTGTGTAATAAGTTGTAAGTAATCTTGTATTTTCATGTAATTTATTCTATTTGTTTGTAAAAATAGAATAGGCTGTTATTTCATTTTCTAGAAAAATTGTATTAGGATAAAATTTTGTAAAATGAAAAATGAAGATTCAAGATGAAGATTACAAGTTGGAGCATTTGAAGATTACAAGATTAAGTGGGAGATTTTGTATAAAATCTCTTACTTTTGTTAACCCTTATAGGCGACATTTGTTTTTTGGCTAAACAAATGTCCACCAAAATAGCTCTTGATTGTGAACATTTTATTTTGCATGCTTGTATGATTATGTTTGTATGTTTGGATTGCTACAACAATTTCACATGTTTACAACTTGCAAAAAACATTATAAATGGTTATAATAAAACATAACAAAACGACACTAATAATTGGTTATTAGACCTAAATAAAATGGTTTATTTAAAAGGTATTAAATTGGTTTATAACTAGTAATTGGTTTTACTAAAAAGACATGAAAATGGGTTTTTCATAATATACTACACACCAAATGCATGTTGGTGTATAGCATTTTGTTTTCTAAAACTAGAATGTAGAAAACTCAAATCCCTTTAACTAAAACAAGGTAAACAAGTTAAACGCCATCCTTTTGTATGAACACTTAGACATATTAGGAAACTCTTGATGGGATAAAGGTCACCTAACCGTCATGAGCGGACTAATATGAATAAGGTAAATTTCGCACACTAGTGGGATAAAGGTCACCTAACCACTTGTTTGTTAAATTTACATGTCTACACAAGTAGGACGACTTGATTTGGGAATCATGAACTTAGGGTCACCGAAGCATGAGGAACAAATAGGCGTTGATGGGATTAATATGCCATGCAAAAGGATTGCATGATCCCATAACTTAGAAGTTGCAAAAGGATTGCAATTGTCATTATGACTACCTAGCTAAATCAAATGACGGGATAAAGGTCACCTAACCGAAATTTGATTTACCGTTGGATTCTAATATTTAATAAAACCAAATTAAAAGGGTATTGTTTATTAAATTTAAAATCGATACTTAAAAGGACTTTGTTGAATTTTGTAGATGGCCGCTAATAACAACAACAACATGCAAAACGCACCACTTAACATGAACAACCTATCATTAAGGACTCTCTTAGAGAAAGACAAACTCAACCATACCAACTTTATGGATTGGTTCCGCAATCTTCGGATTGTCCTCAAACAAGAGGATAAAGCGTATGTACTTGAGGACCCCATTCCCGATCAACCGGATGAGAATGATGTGGAGGCAATGGCCTCTTACGATAAGTATTGCCACGACTCCCTTCAAGTCTCATGCCTAATGCTTGGGACTATGATTCCCGAACTCCAAAAGGATTTTGAGCATCATAGTGCATACGACATGATAACGCAATTGAAGGAGATGTTCCTTCAACAAGCGCGTGTCGAGCGTTTCGAGACCGTTCGGGCGCTACATGCTTGTCGTATGGACGATACCCAATCGGTTTCATCTTATGTGCTTAAGATGAAAAGCCTCATTGATCGTGCTAACCGCCTTAACCTAAACATATCAAATGAGTTAGCCACCGATCTTATCCTTAACTCCCTATCAAAAAGGTTTGATCAATTTTTAATTAATTACAATATGAATGGGATGGATAAGAGTATAGGTGAGCTTCACGGTATGCTTAGAACGGCGGAAACTAGCATGGGTAAAAGGGCTTTACCCGTGTTAGCAATCGATCAAGGTGGATCCAAAGGTAACACCTCTAAGCCAAAGGTGGCTAAGAGAAAAGGACCCGCCCATCAAGGCAAAGGGAAAGGGAAGATGGTTACCCCAACCATCAACAAGGCTAAGAAGCAAAAGGTAGCCGAGAAGGCAAACCCCAAGGAAGACCCATGTTTCGGTTGCGGTGAGATGGGTCATTGGAAACGAAACTGTCCGGTCTATCTTAAGGAGTTGAAGGACAAGAGGGATGCAGGGTAAACCTCAGGTAATATATATATGGTATATATAGAGCTTAGTGTTACTTCTTCTAATACATGGGTATTAGACACTGGATGTGGAACTCATATTTGCAATTCATTGCAGGGGTTCAAAAGAAGTGATCATAAGGCGGGAACATCAAGTCTCTATATGGGCAATGGTGAAAAGGTGCATGTTAAAGCTCAAGGAGATTTTGTTTTGAAGCTTCCAAGCGGATTGGAACTTATTTTAGAAAATGTTTTGTATGCTCCGGATTTGTGTAGAAACATTATTTCTATTTCTCGCTTAAAACAATGTGGTTACGTTGTTAATTTTATTGATGATGATATTCATGTTTCTAAAGATAATGTATTCTATTTCAAGGCTTCGCCTTCAAATGGAATTTATGAATTGGTTCATAATGACGCATCATCGAGCTCTATATACCATACTAGCACCAAGAAACTCAAAAGGGATTTGAGTGATTCCTATTTATGGAATTGTCGCCTTGGACACATAAACAAGAACCGAATGCATACACTTCAAAAGAATGGACTTTTGAAATCAAATGAAATGGATTCGTTTGATGTATGTGAATCTTGTTTACAAGGCAAGATGACTAAAGCACCTTTCAAAGGGACTTATGAGAGGGCTAAAGATTTATTGGGATTAATACATTCGGATGTATGTGGACCCTTTAAACCCATGACTAGGAATGGTGAAAGATACTTTGTTACCTTCATTGATGACTTTAGTCGTTTTGGATATGTCTACTTATTAAGACACAAGGACGAAACGTTTGAAGCATTCAAAGAATATCAAAACGAAGTACAAAATCAACTCAATAGGACAATTAAGGTACTTCGTACCGATAGAGGAGGTGAATACCTAAGCGATGCCTTCCAAGATCATCTTAGGAGTTGTGGGATCATCTCACAACTTACTCCACCCGGAACACCCCAACTTAATGGAGTTTCCGAAAGGAGGAACCGAACCCTAATGGATATGGTTCGATCTATGATGGCAAGAAGCTCGTTGCCTCTATCATTTTGGGGTTATTTTCTAAGCTCCGCGGTTCGTATTTTAAATAAGACCCCAACCAAGAAAGTGGAACAAACTCCTCATGAGATGTGGTTTGGAAAACCTCCTTCTCTTTCATACTTGAAAGTATGGGGATGTGAAGCTTATCCTAAGCGCTATGTAGCTAATAAGCTACATGCTCGATCCACAAAGTGTATTTTCATAGGATATCCCAAAGATGATATGGGATACTACTTCTATGACCCGACCGAGCAAAATGTATTTGTTGCTCGAAAGGCGGAATTCCTTGAAACCAAATTCCTTATGGAAGGTGATGGTGAAAGGAAGATAGATCTTGTAGAGGTACAAGATCAAGCCGATGATACACAATTGGTTGGCACTAGTACTCAACATGAGGATGTTGAAAATGATCAAGTGGATGATCAAGGTACACAAGACGTTCGAAGATCTGGTAGGATTAGTAATCCTCCCGAGAGATATGGGTTTCTCGTGGATGGTTGCTATACGGTTGATTTGGATGAACCGACAAACTACGAAGATGCTTTATCAAGGATTGATAAGGATAAATGGCAGGAAGCCATGAACGCCGAGATGCATTCCATTTATGAAAATCAAGTTTGGGAACTTGTTGTGCAACCTCCTAGCTCCAAGCTAGTTGATTGCAAGTGGCTTTTCAAGAAGAAAACCGACATACATGGAAACTTGGATACATACAAAGCTAGACTTGTAGCAAAAGGTTTCACTCAAACTCAAGGGGTTGACTATGATGAAACTTTCTCGCCAGTGGCAATGCTAAAGTCTATTAGGATATTATTTGCCATTGCTGCTCACTATGACTATGAAATATGGCAAATGGATGTCAAAACCGCTTTCCTAAATAGATATCTTGAGGAAGATGTCTATATGGTACAGCCCGAAGGTTTTGTTGATCCGAAAAATCCTAAAAAGGTATGCAAGTTAAAGAAATCAATCTACGGATTGAAACAAGCATCTAGAATGTGGAATTATCGTTTTAATGAAGAGGCAAAGAAATTTGGCTTCATTAAAAATGGTGATGAAGCTTGTGTATACAAGAAGGCTAGTGGGAGCTCCATAATGTTCCTTGTGCTATATGTGGATGATATATTATTATTTGGGAATGATATTACCACAATGCAAGAAGTCAAAACTTGGCTAAAGAGTTGCTTCTCCATTAAGGATCTTGGAGAAGCTCAATACGTATTGGGGATTGGGATCTATAGGAATAGATCCAAGAGATTGATAGGTTTAAGTCAAAGTGCATACATTGATAAAATCTTGAAAAGGTTCAAGATGGAAAACTCTAAGAAAGGTTTGGTACCTATTCAAAGAGGAACCATTCTCAGTTCATCTCAGTGTCCTACCACAAAAGATGAGCAAGAGAGAATGAAGAAAGTCCCATACGCATCTGCTATTGGGTCAATCATGTATGCAATGATATGTACTAGACCAGATGTGTCATGCGCCCTAAGCCTGACAAGTAGATACCAGAATAACCCGAGAAATAGTCATTGAACTGCGGTTAAATGTATATTGAAATTCCTTAGAAGGACTAAGGATATGTTTCTAATATATGGGTCTGGTGAGGAGGAACTCGCTGTAAAAGGTTACGTGGACGCGAGTTTCCAAACTGATCGAGATGACTCTCGATCACAATCCGGTTATATCTTCATGTTAAATGGTGGTGCAGTCTCTTGGAAGAGCTCAAAACAGGAAGTTGTTGCATTATCCACTACAGAGTTGGAGTACATTGCCACCTCACTGGCAGCTCAGGAAGCTGCATGGATGAAGAAATTCATCGACGACTTAGGAGTGGTCCCTTCCATTCAGGACCCTCTTAAGATCTTTTGTGACAACGAGGGTGCGATTGCTCAAATCAAGGAACCTCGTGCTCATCAAAAGACTCGTCACATTGAGCGGAGATTCAACTACATCAGGGATGAGGTTGAAAAGGGAAAGATATGTATTCACAAAGTTCACACAGATCAAAATGTTGCGGATCCACTCACGAAGCTTTTACATGGGCCAAAACATGAGGGACATGTTTGTGCATTAGGGCTTCGATATTCTAGTGATTGGAAGTGATCTATTTTATGTACTGTAACAGAATGAATTAGTTCAAACTCATTAATATAATTATGGTATTAATTTAATTATGAGTCATGTTCCAATTTTGCATATTTGATCCATGAATAAACTATTATTCTAAATTCCGTAGTTGATCACATTTGTGGGAACAAGTGTGAGGTTTAGACTATTATGAACTTGGATTGGTTAACATTTAAAAGATGAATGTGGGGCAAGGTTGCAACCAAGGTTCATAGATATTTGTGGGACACAAATATTGGAAGACCCGCTCTCAAGATTTACTATATGGAGCCTTTGTGGTTGATCACATGTAATCTTGAGTAAAGGAGAATATCATTATATCCTCTGACCTGAGACACATATTGGGTTCGGATATTCACCGAATATTGTGCCTTGATTCTTTCCTTCGCTATTCTGAAATATGGTAGTACATAAGGGAGGCTTCAGGTATGGTACAAGGTGTAGTGTCTAGGACGTATGTAGTCAAGATGGAATTTGTCCCTCTTATTCGTTGAGAGTCGGATGTCTAAGGCCTGATAAAGTTAAATCTATAAGAGAGTGATCATTTATGTCTCTTGGATTTAACATGACATCTAGGACGAAAGGATATATTGAAAGATTCACCAAATCATATTCGAGATGGGAACTCGAAAGGGATGATGTTATTGAATGGCACTAAGTCATAACATGTTGGGGGTGATGGACGGTCGTTAGGTGGTATCTGTCACTTGCATTAATTCCTTATGTTTCTCGTGCAAGTGGGAGATTGAAGGATTTTCTTATGCCCGAGAGACATAATTAATTAATGTGGCTTACATGTTATGACCCAAGTCGGGTCATACCCAATAACAAGCTATCAACACTTTATGTATTTGTTTTGACGATTGGATCATTAAAGCTAATACACGACACTCGGATTTTAGAAATTGGTTTTCTAAAATAAATGCTAGATATAATTATTTGGATAATTATAAGTATACTACATGTTACATATTATTTATATAGGTTATAAATAATATAAAGTATATGTTACATATGTGTGTAGCATTTTAATTTGTATTAGGTATATAAAATAAAATGCTTGTAACTAGATGCATGTACATTTTAATAAAGAATAAAATAAAAATAAAAGGAGGGAAGTGGTGAGGGTGGCGTTTTTTTTTTGGGACTCCAAAAAGCCAACCACTTTGCCTTGTTTACTCCATATAATTATTACATGTACATGCATTTTGGTCATCTCAATACACACTCTTTACTCTAGCATTTTTGAACTTGAACTTGCAAATTTTTCTCTCCTCTCTTCCAATTTTGGGCCGAAAATTAGGAGCATCCATCAAGGGGTTTTGGTTGATTTTTGCAAGTGTTTTAAGTGTCTAAAATCCTAACCACTTGGGTGTTGGTAAAAGCTTGTGGGTATCAAAGATTTGAGGCTTCAAGTTAAAGGCTTCCTTCATCTATATCATCATCTTCATCTTCTTGCTTCAACCTCCATTTTAGGAGAAGGTATAAACCCTAACTAGCTTCTTTTACATTTTAGTGTATTTTCAAGACTAGATCTATAAATGGAATACATTTTAAAAGGTTAAAATACACATTAAACATTGAAAATGCTTCCGCTTGTTCTATATATATATATGGCCGAATATATACTTATCAAAATGGGTTTTGTGACTTTGTTTACATGTGGTATTCCATCAATAATAATAGTCAATAAATACTATGAGTAATAACATGACAGTTATGATAGTTATAGAAATAGCCACCACATGCATACATACTTTATGATAGAAATCATACAACATACATAGCACCTAACATACATGAACTATATTACGCATAATATAACATGCCAAGAGTCACAACATCAGAAATAAAATATGATAATGATAATAGATGTCATAAAGAAATAACCATCCATACATAAATTAAAAATATCCCATAATAAAATCCTTAATAAAATCCTCGGCAAAACGTCGTACATAACCCAAAAATGTATGTATAAAAGGACATTAAGTCTTATGAAATAAATAAACAATCATGAATCATCATATCACATCTGCTTGGAGCAGGTGTGATAAGCTGGGCCCGTATGAGGCTCGGCAGGAGTCTCATACTTCCTCAACTTTCCCTTCACCTCCTCTAACTCTGCCTTCAGACCACGAACAATGCTCTCAAGAGCCTCGAACCTAGCATCCACCTCACGGTTACGCTACCTATTCTCGAACCCAACATTATGCTTGAAACTGATAAACGAATCAATCCTAGCTCTAATCTCATCCATCACCTCGTTATGCGGCAAGGCACGCATACAGTCGCTAAGAGCATCAATACGAGTCTCATTTGTATATGCCCTGGTCATGTGAGCGATGGTGGCCATGTAATAGTCAACTGGGTCGTCGATTAACGGCTGACGTGCACGGCGTCTATCCTCAGACGTCGGAGCAGGAACGGAATTATTGCTCGAAGTCGACATCTGCAAACAGTAAAACCACAAACCACATACAACATAGATATAACATAAGTAATAACTTATAATTATTCCTCATACGAAATGAAATGAAATGCATAATAATGCTATAACAAAAAGGGTCGGGCTGTAGACTAGACTCTAATGCACCCTAAAAACCACGGGTTGACCACATTAAGACCGCCTAGTTCCCTACAACCTGGCTCTGATACCAACTGTGATGGCCACGTCAAAATAATTAACGGCTCCGTCACTTGATCCCACAGCTTGATCGAACTTTAAATGAATTTAATAAACAACATTGCATTCTTTTATTCAAAAGTTTCCCAAAAAGGAAATTTAACAAAATATGTAGTTTAACAAACCCAACATATTAAATATCCAAAGTTGACAAAAAAACATTGTCAACAAAACACCCACAAGTTTAATTATTCAAAAGAGAATGAAAGTTTAATGTTTCATAAATGTTTAACAAAATCTGCCCAAATGCATGAAGACACTTCTAACACAGCGAAAGAACCAAACAAACTCAAGTACGTGTGAAAACATGCGAGTAAATTGTCAACAAAAATGTTGAGTGAATTATAGGTTTAAATAAACGTATAAGCTTTAGACCACAAGATTTAAAATGTTAGAAAACATAAAACATTCCGATTATAAATTGCTAGCGCGACTAGCTCGAAATGGGGTTGTCAAACCCGATAGATCTATCCGTAGGATTCGCATTCACCAGTAGAAACCAGTGATTACAGTTACCAGACTAGGGAATATTTTTTGTTCAACTCATAATGAATAATTTAACTTTAATTGCCACTTGTGTCTAAACGTAAAATAAAATGTATGTAATCACATCTCAAAAATATACTTTGAAAAGTATGTAAAAACGGGACTATAACTCACCTTAATAGCAAACGAAGTAACCACACAATAATGCGAACAGCAAATGAAGTAAAGTGATCAGGAATGATCACAACGCCGACCTATAAATAAAGCAGGTCGATATAAATAACTAACTTAAGTCAAGTCTTAGTATGATTGTACATGTTGCAAGTAGACATAGAACAATACTCAACATGCATCGGTTTGATCGGAACAGCGTACGGACACACACTTTCAATTTTTAAAAAGTTTCAATTTTTAGCAGGTTTCCATTTTTGGAAAGTTTCTATTTTCGGAAAGTTTCTATTTTAGGAAAGTTTCTATTTTTGGAAAGTTTCTATTTTAGGAAAGTTTCCTTAATTAGAAAGTCAACAAAAGTCAACTGAAAGTCAAAGTCAACCGAAAGTCAACTTAAAAGTCAACCTTGGTCAAACATAGTCAACATTGATTTTTAAAGTATAGGTTATAATAATAATATCGGTTATAATGTTATTGAAAGTCATAAATGTATAATTATGTCATAACATAAGTTTAATTAAATTAAATTGAATTATTAAAGTTAACATAAGTTTAAATGATATAATTAATATAACATAAGTATTTAATTAATTAATTAAATATTAGTCATAACATAAGTATTATTAATTAATAATAGATTTTAAATCATATCATAAGTATTATTAATTAATAATGAATTATTAATCATATCATAAGTTTCTAATTATAATTATTAAATCATAAGTATTTAATAATTACATTATAATTAAATAATAACTAAGCCTTTTAATAATTAAATGATTAATTAATCCTTATTATAAGTCTTATTATAATAATCTCATAATATAAGTTTAATACTTACCATAAATATTTTTCATTAATAATACAAGTATTATTGATCATAAGTTTAAATAAATGTTTAATTAAATCATAATTAATTATTAAACGATATAATAAATATATATCATAAGTCTTAAATTAAATTAATTACTTTTTATATCATAAGTAATTTATTTACAATGAAAATCATTATTTTTATCATAAGTCATAATTAATAACCATAAGTTTTAATTAAAAGTTCATCGGGTCATAACTTGAGCCCCGGGAATCAGTTTTCGGCGAGTCTTATATATATCTTCGCCTGACCAACCCACCCGACACATTAGTGTGCTCAAGAATACCCCAATAACAGCAAACAAGTCGTGACTTACAGCCATGAAACAACTTGTAGATTTAATCCGTTCAAAAACATGTTCTAGTCATATCGGGTGATCCGTGGCTCGGATTTCGATGACCCGAATTTGAAAGTTCATCCCATCATCAATCCTAACACACTAGTATACCCTAAAGACCCCAAAAATGATCTCAAAGTCGGACCATACCTGATTCAATTCGTTTTTACATTTTAATCTCAACAAAACACCATTTTAAGCATATCTAGAGCTCCATGAAACGAAATGACATGAATCCGGAGTCTAAAATTAATGTCTTGATGAGAGGAACTCATCTAAACACTTTAATTTCACTTTTATATCAATTATATATATAGAAAACAGCAATCAAACCGCTGTTCCAAAACAATCAAACCGAAAATATGAATTAACGAGCATTTCTACGCATACAATCAACAATACAATAACATATAATCATCATACTATCAATATAACATATAAAATCAGAAAAATAAATGAAAAATTAAAAATCTAGGGTTTGGGTTTATACCTTATTCAAGAATCGAAGGATATGGTTGCGTAGAGATCGAAGAGATGAACGCGGTTGTGTAAACGATTAGAGGATCCAAGCTTTATTCTGATTGATGGTGATGATGATGATGGTTGTTGGTGGAGTCGGCCAAAAGAAAGGGAGGAAGGAGAGAGCAACTAATATTTATAAATTGGAATTGAAATGTGAAACGACCCATCCTAATCCACCTGGACGAAATCATCAACATTTGGTCCCATTGCGATGATCGACTCCAAATAATGTCCTTAAAATGAGCAAATGCACAGCGGAAGACTTAATTCGTACCTGAGAATAAACATGCTTAAAAGTGTCAACCAAAAGGTTGGTGAGTTCATAGGTTTATCATAAAAATCTTTTTAATATATTAATAGACCACAAGATTTCATAATCATAAACATAATACACTCGCAAGTGTATGTAAAGCATTCTAAGTGGTTGAGCACTTGGTAACCATACTTAACTATTAATCAACGTCGCATATTCCCTTTATTATGAAATCTCACTACACCGTACCAAGTGTAGCCTACAAAATGAAGTACTGTGCAACCGTTGAATACTGGTCATCCAGTCCGGTTGGGGTTGTCAGGCCCGATAGATCTATCAACAGGATTCGCGTTTACAATACCCATGTAAATAATAGTTACCAACCTACAGGGAAATATGCCAGTGGTACAACTCAACGTAGAATGTATTTTAAGTACTTGTGTCTATTTCATAAACATTTATAAAAACAGTGCATGTATTCTCAGCCCAAAAATATATATTGCAAAAGCAATTAAAAAGGGAGCAAATGAAACTCACCATACTGTATTTTATAGTAAAAATACATATGACAACATTTAACAAATGTAGGGTTGGCCTCGGATTCACAACCTATATCATTTATATGTATATTAACACATATAATGGTAATCGAACAATTTAGGTATTATTATTAATTATTATTTTAGTAACTTGTACGTTTCATTAATAACTAAATTAACTATATTTATTTTTATATACATTAAATAGATAATTAATATTCATTACAAACATATTAATATAGTTATGTTTTATGTAAATAATATATATTTATATAGAAAATCTTTATTTGATATATTAATAATACAAATAATAATAATGATAAAAATAATAATATTAGTGTTAGAAATAATAAAAATGATAATAAAAATAAAAATGATAAAAATAATGATTATTCTAATAACAATAATAATGATAGTTCTAATAATAAAAATGATAATTTTTAAAAAGAAAAATTAGTTTCAATAACAATATTACTTACATTAAAAATGATAATAATAATAATATTAATAATAATTATAATAATAATAATAATAAAAATGAGTAATAAGTAAACTACCTCCAAGAAGTAGTCCTAAAAAATGCCCAAGTCCGGGTTTGAACCCGCGATGTCCCGCTAACCCGATAACATCCTTAACCATATTCAAATCATCATCATCATCTTCATAACCATCATGTTTAATCTTAATTATCATTGTTATCATATCTTATTATTATCATATTCATCAATCCGTTATTTCATGTATAATTATCAACATCTTCATCGTGTAATACCTAGCAGCTCATCAACCAGGGTCACGTTTTTTTTTTAAATGAGTCCACTTTTAAAAATCCACTTGCTTGATTAAATATATCCTCCCACTAGCCTAAAGTGGCATGCATGTCGGCCACCCTTTTGTATGGTGACAATTTGTGTGGGCCGAAACTTTGAAAAGCTTAAACCACACATATTTTTTTTTTTTTTTAAATGTTCATGTATCACTTGTCATGTTTTGGTTATCATCATCATTAATCATTATCTATCCCAAACGTGACCTACTAATCATCTCCCTCTCTATTTATCATCCTAGCATTTTATCATCATCATAGCAGAAGGAGAAACAGCGTAGTAACAATAGCAGCAGGGTGGTGTTGGTCGGCCAAATAGCAAAAGGAGTTCAACTCATCATAACTTCATCATTCTCACTAAATTGTGATTGTTTATATATAAACAAAAACACGGCAATAGTAAACTTTTGAATATAAATAGGGAAACAGAAACGAACACAGTATGTGATGGTGGTTTTCGTGGTGGTTGCTTTCGGCTGTCAAAAGAAAAATATAAACGCGAAGGTGACGGTTCACGACTAAACAGCATAGTAGTGATGGGTGTCTTGATGGGTTGTAGTTACACGAAGGTGGTGATGGTGGTTAAGGTAACAGGAAAATGAAAAAAATGCACAAGGTGGCGGTTTAAGGTGAGAGTAATCGGTGGTGCCTTGTGATGGTTCTCAAGATGATATCATGATGGTGGTTTGAACGACACATAACAGTGACGAGTAATATTAAATGATGGTAACGGGTGGTTGATATACGGATATGGTTTTGTGGGTTACGATCGTGTAGGTGAGTGGTGTTGTTGCATACTCTCGAATTAAAATGAAAAGGTATAGTGAGTGATTTAGGTGTTGATGGGTGTGATGATAGGTTGTAATCGAAAAAGAAAACATGAACCGTGGTTCGATGGTGTCATACATAGTGATGGTTCTTGGGTTTGGTCACGGTTGGTGGAGATCAAAGAAAATGATGAGATTGAAAATGGTGAATTCTAACTTGTATGTGTCGTATATGTGTGTGTGTTCCAAAGTGCATAAACATGTAAATATATATGATATTATTGGTGGAAAAGTTGAAACACAGTATATGGAGCATACAACTCTTAAAACATGTTTACCACTCAATTATTTAGATATGTAATAATATATAGATATAGTACTCGTAGTCAGAAGTAAAAAGGTACTCAATAATATAATTAGAAATTAAACACCCGTGAATTTCATTTGTCAAAAGGTTACAGTTTTATTAGGGTATTAATTCGTACTCCGTTGATAATTAGTGGCGGACAAAAGATCACAGAAAAATCCCAAATTTTAAGATTAATTATCTTTAATTATTTTAGTCTTTTTGGTATAAAAATTCAGTCGTTAATTTAATAAATAAAAATTACATCAACTGTCCCTCTCATTTATGGGTAAAATATGAAAAGTGTTAAAATTAAATAATTAGATCCTAAATATACTTTTAATAAGCCTATAACTTATATAACTCATTTTCGGATCACCTTTTATTTTAAAATTACATAAATTTGAATTTAACTTGCTTAATATCCATCGAAACATCAAACGCGTATTACAATCATTTAATATTTATTTTTAATATACTTTATTTATATATAGATATGTCTTAAATAATAATAATATATATTATTTTATTTTACATTATTAATTCTAACAATTACTTCATGTAATATTTCAATTTATATTTCTAATTATTATTTATATATATATATATATTCACACATATCTATTTACAATTAATTGTTCGTGAATCGTCAAGCATAGTCAAAGGGTAATTGATTACATAATTAATGATTTCAAAGTTTTCGAGACTCAACATTTCAGATTTTTGCTTATCGTGTAGGAACATATAAAAATTATAGTTTAAATTTGGTCGGAAATTTCCGGGTCATTACAGTACCTACCCGTTAAAGAAATTTTGTCCCTGAAATTTGATAGAGGTCATTATGGATAACAATAAGAATGTTTTCATGACGAATATGAGATGATAATGGAGTTTTATCATCATTGAGTAATGTAGATAAAACGATTCGATTACGCGAAGAATATAAATGAGACTATCGTAAAAGAGTGAGATGAGTAAAAAAATATATTCGTTTTAACCGATGACGTAGTTATGATTGATTTCCGGAATTCGCGGAATTTAAAGAAAATCTTCGTAATAAGATTTGGTTCTTCGGCGTTTAAGAAAATCAGAATCTTCTTTGGTTAAACGCGATAATCTGCTTCGATTTCTCTGTCGAATTTATTACTATAAATCCACCCCCTTCACTTCCTTATTTTCATATCTCACATCTTCTATTCTTTCTCCCTCAATTCATACCTTAAAATGCTCCATCCCATTCTAATTCTTGTTATACTTCTAACTTTCATATCTATCATTCTTCTTTTTCATCTACCACTGGAGGATTTTATTTACTTCTACTATTATCTTGGGGTCATAGTGTTATTAATTTTCCCATGCCTTTACGTGACAATACGTATTGATATGCACGGTTTGTAGTTTCTGGGTGGTTGTTGGGTTTTATATATTCCCTTATATTTCGATGTCCCTGCTTCTGTCTTCTATAATCATTGTCATCTATAGTTAATGCTCTCTCCTTTTTGCTACGATTTATACTCCAATATCTAGTTTGGAGTTTTCATTCTTTCGTTTCCTCTTCCCGTCCTCGAGTCAAGCGAGCAATGTTCCGAAATTCGTAGGTATGAAATTCGAAATGAACATAGCTAATGCCTTAAGAAAGAAATGGTAACGACACGATTTTTGATTTGTCAAATTACCAGAATATCCTGGAAAAGACCGAATCATCAAGAAATATCTTTCTGGATATTTTTAGAAATAGAATGTAAGAGTCATGTAACATGACACATGATGATGGTACTGTGAATCATCACATTCTATTAGAAACTCAACATGACTTACTGTAATATAATGACGTTGATCAAGTGTCATTATATTATACTAACTCATGCTTCAGCCCCCAACACCACTTCAAACATTCATATTCGAATTTTTTTCAGAATTTTAGAAACTAAAACAGTTTCTTTTATGATATAATACAGATAGGGCGGAGAGTTAATTAATATCGGGCTAGAATATTTATGAAAATATCTTCAGAAATATTGAGGATATTTATAAGGAAAGATACGATAACATCGTAGAATTATAGATTCAAAGTGTGATGAAGCAATTCATTCACAATGATTTAGAGCGATTAAGGAGTAAGGTAATAGCTAAAGATTTCATCAGAAAAAGAATCATCAGGATTCTTTATGTACAAGTTTAGTCCTTGTAATTTGTTCAGAGTTTCAGGATGAGAGGTCATAATTCTAAGGGATAAATGTTATATGTACATATAACTGTTGATACAGGAACGTTGCGAGATTCGAAATACTGCTTGCGGATTCTCGATAATTGGTATGGCAATTCTCGTTATAAGATATGAATGAGTATATGAATAGATTTTAACGAACAACTATAATGGTTCTTCGGAGAGACTTGAGCCAATGAGTAATGAAGTTGCTGGTAAGTTTGCTGCTAATATGGTGGAATATATACGATTCCCCAGTATCGATGATGAAAGGTAAACTTATATATCAGAGTTATGATAAGGTAATTCGAATGATAGTCGGAATTGATTTGCTGGAGCTGTGACAAAATTGGCTAATTTGGAGAGAGATTGTAAAGTTATTTTCGGTAATACAACGGCAAGGAGCTAGCACAGATACGTGTCAAATGTTTACTCAGGTTCCAAGAGTTTTTCAGGTGCATATATATATGCATAGATCTTTTCTTCCGTAGATGAAGTGCGGTTGGTTCATCTTCACGATTGAGGTATTTTCAAGAATCATGGAAGGTTCGAACGCAGATTGTAATCGTCAAGATACAAATGAGGTTTATGGTGAAATCAAGTGGCAAGCTTGAAGAATTGTTTAGTTTCATATGTTATAATCAATATTTTAATTCATTTTTAATTGTCCAATGTTGATAGTCCAATAATCGATTTATATATATATATATATATAATGTTAGAATTATCCCACGACGTATTGTATACGTATTGTCTTTGCATCAACCCAGAGACGTATTGTAGACGTATTGTCTTAGAATTAACTAAGACGTATTGTGTACGTATTGTCTTAAGATTTATCAAAACGTATTGTATACTTATTGTGTTAGGACATACCAAATATTCGAATTAATAAATACGTATCATGACCCTTGTACAACTTATTGTCTCAGAATTAATCCGACGTATTATGTACATGTGTCCCGATTTAAAGTGCGTAAAAGTAAATAACAGAAATTAAATGACGATAAATAAAATTGCGAGAATATAAATTGCGATAATTAAATTGCGGTAAATAAAATGTAACCAGTTAGCTAGGAACAGTTAGCGTGAATTCTTAATAAAATTCTCATAGTTAAATTGTTTGTTTCTAACAAATTTTATTTTGTCCAATGTTTTCTTCATTATGCCACTTGTTGGATTCTGATAGGTCAAAACCCAAATATGAAATTGAATGAAAATGGTTATTCTGTGGTGTACAGATTCATTTATCGGTGAATGTAAACAGGGTAATAGATGATCATTGAATCAGATTTGAAGAATGTACAGTGTAACTTATTAATGTGAAATCTAAATATTCCTCGGGTATTACCTACCAGTTAAAATATTTTCACCATTAACAGTTTGTACCAAAAGAATTTTTAATTACAATCTTTATGAAAATATACTGGCATATATATTTTCTTCAGATGTAATCATGGATCTAATGAGTTAATATGATATTAATCTCATTTGCTTTACCGCTAGAATTAGAGTACATAATCTCTAAAACATTAGAGATTATATAATCGCCATGAAGAACGAAGATAATTGATGTAGAACGATACGTAGAACGATGATTGTACTCGAGGTACTGAATGGGATGTTGAAGCACGTGGTGTTGAAACTTGGGTTGTTGGTGGTACTGGTGTTGCCGGTGCTGTTGCTGAAGCTAGTACGTTTTGCACCATATTTTTCAAGGCTACAACTCAAGTGCGAAGCTCATTGACTTCTTCTATTATTCCGGGATGATTGTCGGTTGGAATGAGTGAATGAATAATATTTAGAATTGTGGATAGAATATAATTGTGTCGAGCTACTCTGGAAATGAGGCTGAAAATGGTGTTTTGAATAGATTTGCCGGTAAGTGTTTCC
This sequence comes from Rutidosis leptorrhynchoides, assembly GCF_046630445.1. Taxonomy (NCBI): domain Eukaryota; kingdom Viridiplantae; phylum Streptophyta; class Magnoliopsida; order Asterales; family Asteraceae; genus Rutidosis; species Rutidosis leptorrhynchoides. The sequence continues at coordinate 165,118,237 of NC_092338.1, read as the reverse complement.
GGTTCTTCACCAAGAGGTGAATTCGGTTATTGAAAAGGAATGCCTTCTTCTCGTCTCCATTGATTAAGCCGACTACGAACCCATCAGATGAATTGGGGATGGCTGATTGATTGATTCATTCTGGTGACACTATTTTCGAAGCTGGAGTGGGACTCCATATCGGAATCCGAGGGACTTGATCTAATGGTGAGTTCCATTGCGTACGATTGAATAAAGGATTTTTCGATACGAAATAATTTTCGGATATCGGATGATATTCTAATTATATAGAATACCTATACATAGTACAGAAGATCCCGTAGATTACGAAGGGGTTTAAGGAAACGTGTCAGATAAAGTCTACAGTAACAGATACGCTAAGATATGAATTTATCTGTACACTATCTATCAAATAAGTGCAGGAAGTCGTGTCTAGACTTAGGAATGATAAGCAGGTAATTTTCCACTAGGAATGATAAACAATACTTATAATATGCGGCTAAGGTCGAAGTCCAGACTCGCTAATGCATCCTAACAACTATCAGTTAGACACACTAATGCAAGACCTGGTTCGCTAGGACCAATGCTCTGATACCACATGAAATGACCCGTCCTAATCCACCTGGACGAAATCATCAACATTTGGTCCTATTGCGATGATCGACTCCAAATAATGTCCTTAAAATGAGCAAATGCACATCGGAATACTTAATTCGTACCTGAGAATAAACATGCTTAAAAGTGTCAACAAAAGGTTGGTGAGTTCATAGGTTTATCATAACAATCTTTTTAATATATTAATAGACCACAAGATTTCATAATCATAAACATAATACACTCGCAAGTGTATGTAAAGCATTCTAAGTGGTTGAGCACTTGGTAACCATACTTAACTATTAATCAACGTCGCATATTCCCTTTATTATGAAATCTCACTACACTGTACCAAGTGTAGCCTACAAAACGAAGTACTGTGCAACCGTTGAATACTGGTCGTCCAGTCCGGTTGGGGTTGTCAGGCCCGATAGATCTATCAACAGGATTCGCGTTTACAATACCCATGTAAATAGTAGTTACCAAGCTACAGGAAAATATGCCAGTGGTACAACTCAACGTAGAATGTATTTTAAGTACTTGTGTCTATTTCGTAAACATTTATAAAAACAGCGCATGTATTCTCAGCCCAAAAATATATATTGCAAAAGCAATTAAAAAGGGAGCAAATGAAACTCACCATACTGTATTTTGTAGTAAAAATACATATGACGACATTTAACAAATGTAGGGTTGGCCTCGGATTCACAACCTATATCATTTATATGTATATTAACACATATAATGGTAATCGAACAATTTAGGTATTATTATTAATTGTTATTTTAGTAACTTGTACGTTTCATTAATAACTAAATTAACTATATTTATTTTTGTATACATTAAATAGATAATTAATATTCATTACAAACATATTAATATAGTTATGTTTTATGTAAATAATATATATTTATATAAAAAATCTTTATTTGATATATTAATAATACTAATAATAATAATAATGATAAAAATAATAATATTAGTGTTAGAAATAATAAAAATGATAATAAAAATAAAAATGATAAAAATAATGATTATTCTAATAATAATAATAATGATAGTTCTAATAATAAAAATGATAATTTTTAAAAAGAAAAATTAGTTTCAATAACAATATTACTTACATTAAAAATGATAATAATAATAATATTAATAATAATTATAATAATAATAATAATAATAATAATAATAATAATAATAATAATAATAATAATAATAATAATAATAATAATGAGTAATAAGTAAACTACCTCCAAGAAGTAGTCCTAAAAAATGCCCAAGTCCGGGTTTGAACCCGCGACGTCCCGCTAACCCGATAACATCCTTAACCATATTCAAATCATCATCATCATCATCTTCATAACCATCATGTTTAATCTTAATTATCATTGTTATCATATCTTATTATTATCATATTCATCAATCCGTTATTTCATGTATAATTATCAACATCTTCATCGTGTAATACCTAGCAGCTCATCAACTAGGGTCACGTTTTTTTTATATGAGTCCACTTTTAAAAATCCACTTGCTTGATTAAATATATCCTCCCACTAGCCTAAAGTGGCATGCATGTCGGCCACCCTTTTGTATGGTGACAATTTGTGTGGGCCGAAACTTTGAAAAGCTTAAACCACACATATTTTTTTTTTTATTTTTAAATGTTCATGTATCACTTGTCATGTTTTGGTTATCATCATCATTAATCATTATCTATCCTAAACGTGACCTACTAATCATCTTCCTCTCTATTTATCATCCTCGCATTTTATCATCATCATAGCAGAAGGAGAAATAGCGTAGTAACAATAGCAGCAGGGTGGTGTTGGTCGGCCAAATAGCAAAAGGAGTTCAACTCATCATAACTTCATCATTCTCACTAAATTGTGATTGCTTATATATAAAAAAAAACACGGCAATAGTAAACTTTCGAATATAAATAGGGAAACAGAAACGAACACAGTATGTGATGGTGGTTTTTGTGGTGGTTGCTTTCGGCTGTCAAAAGAAAAATATAAATGTGAAGGTGACGGTTCACGACTAAACATCATAGTAGTGATGGGTGTCTTGATGGGTTGTAGTTACACGAAGGTGGTGATGGTGGTTAAGGTAACAGGAAAACGAAAAAAATGCACAAGGTGGCAGTTTAAGGTGAGAGTAATCGGTGGTGCCTTGTGATGGTTCTCAAGATGATATCATGATAGTGGTTTGAACGACACATAACAGTGACGAGTAATATTAAATGATGGTAACGGGTGGTTGATATACGGATATGGTTTTGTGGGTTACGATCGTGTAGGTGAGTGGTGTTGTTGCATACTCTCGAATTAAAATGAAAAGGTATAGTGAGTGATTTAGGTGTTGATGGGTGTGATGATAGGTTGTAATCGAAACAGAAAACATGAACCGTGGTTCGTTGGTGTCATACATAGTGATGGTTCTTGGGTTTGGTCACGGTTGGTGGAGATCAAAGAAAATGATGAGATTGAAAATGGTGAATTCTAACTTGTATGTGTCGTATATGTGTGTGTGTTCCAAAGTGCATAAACATGTAAATATATATGATATTATTAGTGGAAAAGTTGAAACACAGTATATGGAGCATACAACTCTTAAAACATGTTTACCACTCAATTATTTAGATATGTAATAATATATAGATATAGTACTCGTAGTCGGAAGTAAAAAGGTACTCAATAATATAATTAGAAATTAAACACCCGTGAATTTCATTTGTCAAAAGGTTACAGTTTTATTAGGGTATTAATTCGTACTCCGTTGATAATTAGTGGCGGACAAAAGATAACAGAAAAATCCCAAATTTTAAGATTAATTATCTTTAATTATTTTAGTCTTTTTGGTATAAAAATTCAGTCGTTAATTTAATAAATAAAAATTACATCAACTGTCCCTCTCATTTATGGGTAAAATATGAAAAGTGTTAAAATTAAATAATTAGATCCTAAATATACTTTTAATAAGCCTATAACTTATATAACTCATTTTCGGATCACCTTTTATTTTAAAATTACATAAATTTGAATTTAACTTGCTTAATATCCATCGAAACATCAAACGCGTATTACAATCATTTAATATTTATTTTTAATATACTTTATTTATATATAGATATGTCTTAAATAATAATAATATATATTATTTTATTTTACATTATTAATTCTAACAATTACTTCATGTAATATTTCAATTTATATTTCTAATTATTATTTATATATATATATATATATATATATATATATATATATATATATATATATATATATATATTCACACATATCTATTTACAATTAATTGTTCGTGAATCGTCAAGCATAGTCAAAGGGTAATTGATTACATAATTAATGATTTCAAAGTTTTCGAGACTCAACATTTCAGATTTTTGCTTATCGTGTAGGAACATATAAAAATTATAGTTTAAATTTGGTCGGAAATTTCCGGGTCATTACAAAATGAGAAAATGATATAAAAAAAATGCCAAAAAGAAAGGGGGTATACCCCTCCCCTTGGTCTCGGCCGAATGGGGTGAGTGGGGTGGGCCCCACTAGCTAAATTTTATTTAAATGTAATTTCCTTGTGGCCCGAATGCCCAATCGAAAACCGAAACGCGAAAACACGATTACACAATTACGCGAATACAAATATTCATTTAACACATAATAATTAATATATTATTACAAAAATAATAATATAGGTCATAGAAATGACGTGGCACGAATAACAGTTAACGGTCGTTAAATAATTAACGGTAAAAGATAACAGAAAAAGTAGGGTCGTTACACTAGGAGTCTGATCAGACCCCAAAAAACAGCAACAAGTGCTCTGGTGGGTTTCTTGGTGCTTGATGCTCATCACGGTTCTCATCCTTGATGTGTGTAAGCCTCAAGTGTACAACTCTTTGATTCTTTAGCATCACTTTGACCAAGTTTCAATCATCAACACACAACTAAGAGTAAAAGCTAACATTCTACAAGTTTTGAACATCAAGGTTGCCTCTTTATTGCATAAAGCCAATAAAGCTTCAACCTTTGTCCTTTTTACACAAGTTTATGCATCTGCATCATATGAGATGATGAAGACTTGATCTTTATCATCACAACAATCACAAATAGGTTCCAAGTATGTGAGATCTACAATGATAACTTAGATCTCAAGTATTAAGAAAACCCTAAGCTAGAAAGGTTAGATGTTTACAAGATTAATGAAACCATAAGCTAGAAAGCTAAGATCTAGTAAAAGTAATGAGACCATAAGCTAAAAAGTTAATATCTTTAACAAAATAATGAAACCCTAAGCTAAAAAGCTTGGATCTTTAATGTTCTTGAAGATCCTTAAAGCAAAAGGCTAGATCTTCAAGCTACATGAAGATCATAAACACAAGTTTTGATCTTTTTAACAAATAAAGGAATCATAAGCTAAAAAACTTAGATCCAAAAAAAGTAATGAAGATCTAAATCTAGAAAGCTTGAATCTTTCATGTTCTTGAAGGATTCAAACCAAAGTTTGAATCTACAAGATATAACAAGATCAAGAAGCTAAAAAGCTTGATCCTTGCATGATGATGATGATGATCGAAAATGAGAAGAGAAGAAGAAGAAGAAGAAAATTTAAAACTTACACTTTTTAGAGTGAGAAAACTAGAGAGAGAATTAGAGAGTAAGTGTGTATAAAATGTGAATGAGATTAAGTGTGAAATGGGTGAGATTTGCTTGGTATTTATAGGGTGGTGAGGTGATGGGGAGGCCTTTAGGCCGTCAATTTTGGAGGGGGACAAGTGGGGGACAACTTTTGCTTTTTGGTTAATGGTGGTCTAAAGTTGGTGCTTATGTTGGGATCCCATGCAACAATTGTGTTTATGGTTAACAAAAATGCTAGTATGTTCCATCTAATAAATGGGTATTTGTCTTACATTTATATGGGTCATAAACTTATTAAAATTGGGCTAATTAAATAGCCCATTAACTAGAGTATGGTGGGCTAAAGCCCAACAAGGTAGAAAGTCCAACAAGACTAACTAGTGAGCATAAGTAAATTACTAAGCGTAATTAAGCAACCAAAAGCCCAAGTAATTGTTATTAGAGAATAACAATTAGTATTACGTATTCGTAATATTCCAATTACGACAAAAGTTAAACGTGTACCAAAACATATAGCTCGTTCTCAACGTCAAGTGACACTAACGGTCATAAAAGCATTCGAGGATCAAGTTAAGTAACTAAGTACTTAATGGCATGTTGTATGGTAATAATGAAAGTAATTAATCATGAAATAAGATCCCAAAATATAAACCAACACAGTACGCACAAATACGCAGTTTCGCAGAAAGTAACAAGCACAAAAGTAAGTCGAAAAATTCGGGTCGTTACATTACCCACCTGTTAATGAAAATTTCGTCCCGAAATTTTAAGCTGAGGTAGACGGTAGAGTTGTGAAGAGATGAGGATACTTCTGCGTCATTTGATCCTCTCGTTCCTAAGTAAACTCGGGTCCTCATTTAGCTTTCCAACAAACTCGGATGATTGGAATCTTGTTGCGTTTCAAGGTTTTGACCTCGCGGTCCATAATTTCAACAGGTTCTTCCACGAAGTGCAGTTTGTCATCAATCGTAAGCTCCTCAAGTGGTATGACAAGTTCTGGTTCAGCAAGACATTTCTTTAGATTCGAGACGTGAAAAGTGGGATGAACTGCGCTCAACTGAGTCATAAGGTCCAAACGGTAAGCAATGGGTCCAACACGCTACAAGAATTCGAAAGGACCATTATATCGCGGATTTATCTTCCCACGCTTTCCGAAACGGATTACACCTTTCCAAGGTGCGAATTTCAACATCACACGGTCAACTACTTGGAATTTGCGATCTTTACGCTTAAGATCGGCATAGCTCTTTTGATGATCATGGGCCGTCTTGAGCCTCACTTGAATTTGGACAATCTTCTCAGTTGTTTCATGGACGAGTTCAGGTCCGGTGATTTGGTTTTCACCTACTTCGGCCCAATAGATAGGAGAACGACATCTGAGGCCATATAAAGCTTCGAAAAGTGTGGCCTTAATACTCGCGTGATAGCTATTGTTGTAAAAGAATTCGGCTAGTGGCAAATGCTTCTCCCAAGCCTTTATGAAATCAATTACACAAGCACGCAACATGTCTTCTAGGGTTTGAATCGTGCATTCGCTCTGTCCGTCAGTTTATGGGTGATACGCAGTACTCATATCTAAACGTGTTCCCAAAGCTTCTTGTAAAGAACGCCAAAATCTAAAAGCGAAACGGGCATCTCGGTCTGAAATAATCGATAAGGGTACACCGTGTCGAGATACAACTTCCTTTATATATAGTTGCGCGAGTTTCTCCATCGTATCAGTTTCCTTCATGGCTAGGAAGTGTGCAGATTTGGTAAGACGGTCAACGATTACCCAGATGGTATCATAACCGCCTACCGTCTTTGGTAGCTTCGTGATGAAGTCCATTGTTATTCCTTCCCACTTCCATTGCGGGATTTCGGGTTACTAAAGTAACCGAGATGGCCTCTGATGTTCGGCTTTGATCTTAGAACAAGTTAAACACTTTCCGACATAAGTCGCAACATTCTTCTTGAGGTTTGGCCACTAATATTAAACCTTGAGGTCATGGTACATCTTACCAGCTCCTGGATGAATCGAATACCTTGACTTATGAGCTTCATCTAGAATAAGGCTTCTTAAATCCCCATAATTAGGCACCCAGATTCTTTCGGCAAAGTATCGGAGTCTAGTCTCTTTGACCTCGAATCGAGAAACGAGAATGTTCAAGTGCTCTTGAGCAATATTCTCCTCCTTAAGAGCTTCCTCTTGAACTATACGGATTTGGCTATTGAGATTTATGTGAATGGTGATGTTCAAGGCTCGAACACGAAGAGGTACCATTCTTTCCTTTCGGCTCAAGGCATCGGCTACAACATTTGCCTTACCAGGGTGGTAACGAAGTTCACAATCATAGTCATTCAACGTCTCGATCCATCGACGCTGTCTCATATTCAGTTACTTCTAATCGAATATGTGTAGGAGGCTTTTGTGATCGGTGAAGATAGTGCTCTTGGTTCCATACAGATAGTGTCCCTAAAGTTTGAGCGCAAAGACAACGGCACCAAGCTCAAGATCGTGTAGTTTCGCTCGTGAATCTTCAGTTGTCGGGAGGCGTAAGCAATAACCTTCTTCCATTGCATCAATACGCACCCAAAACCTTGTCGGGAGGCATCGCAATACACAATGAAGTCATCACTGCCTTCGAGAAGGGACATAATCGGAGCGGTGGTCAACTTCTGCTTCAGGGTTTGGAATGCCGACTCTTGCTCGGTTTCCCAAACGAACTTCTTTCGTTTGTGAGTTAACGCGGTCAAAGGACGCGCAATCAAAGAGAAACCTTCGATGAATCTACAATAATAACCAGCGAGGCCTAAAAATTGAAGGATATGAGTAGGAGTAGTGGGGGTTTCCCACTTCCTGATGGCTTTGATCTTTGCGTTATCGACTTTGATACCCTGATCGCTCACAATATGACCAAGAAATTGGACTTCCTTCAACCAAAATTCACACTTGGAGAATTTGGCATAGAGTTGCTCTTGTCTCAAGAGTTCTAGCATGAGTAAAAGATGTTGCTCATGTTCTTCTTCGCTTTTGGAATAGATGAGGATATCGTCTATGAATACGATAACGAATTTGTCCAGGTACAGCTTGCATACGCGATTCATGATATCCATAAACACGGCAGGTGCGTTAGTTAAACTGAATGGCATCACTAGAAGCTCATAGTGACCATAACGAGTTCGGAACGCAGTGACCCTTAACTGGTGATAACCTGATCGTAAATCAATCTTGGAGTAGACGCTGGATCCTTGCAGCTGATCGAAAAGATCATCAATTCTGGGAAGGGGATATCGATTCTTGATCGTCAACTTGTTCAGTTTATGATAATCGATACACATGCGGAAAGATCTGTCCTTCTTCTTCACGAACTCGGTCGATGAACTCAGTCGGATAAATCCACGGTTTAGCAGTTCTTGCAGTTGACTCTACAACTCTTGCAGTTCGGAAGGTGTAAGTCGATAAGGTGCGTGAGCTACAGGTGCAGCTCCTGGCACTAGATCAATCTGGAACTCCACTGATCTCGGCGGTGGTAATCCCAACAATTCTTCTGGAAAGACGTCGGGAAATTCGTTCACATTTCGCACTTCATCCACGCTTTTCTCCTCCATTTCAAGTTTCTTCACATATGCTAAAACAACAAAACGCCCCTTTTTCATAACCTTTTATGCCTTCAAGCAACTAATAAGGTTCAGCTTCGAGCTACATCTATCCCCGTAAACAATTAGTGGCTCACCATCTTCGCGAGGTATACGAAGAATCTTCTCTCCACAATTAACTTCTGCTCTCACTTTGGGCAACCAGTCCATACCGACTATCACATCAAAACTCCCTAACTTAATGGGTATCAAATCAATCTCAAAATCCACACCAGCTAAGTTTATGATACCTCCTCGGCCAATTTGGTCAACTCTCTCAAGGTTTCCATTGGCTACCTCAACAAATATACTCTCATCCAAAGGCACTAACGACCAATCTATCTTAGAGAAAAAGTGTATACATACATAACTCCTATCGGCACTGGTATCAAATAGGACATAAGCTAATAGTTTATTGATAGTGAATGTACCTGTAACCAAGTCAGGATCTTCACGGGAATCTCTGGCATTCATGTTGAAGACTCTTCCATGTGCTGGCCTGCCATCCTTCTTCTTATTAGGACATTCATTCTTGAAGTGGCCCTGCTGACCGCACTCAAAACACTTCCTTGGTCCACTTGGGTTTATCCTCACTGCTAGGGCGTTGATCTTACAATCTCTGCCGATGTGTCCAGTCCTTTTACACCTCTCACAAACAACGTTGCAGTATCCAGTGTGATTTTTGTAGCATCTCTTACACTGAGGAAGGGTACCTTTATAGTTAGGGTTAGAGCTAGGGTTCGGTTAAGGTTCCTCCAGTCATTGTTTCCCTTAAAATTCTAATACCTTTTAGCTGGGTTCTGGTCAAAACCTTTTCCCTTACTTCCGTCCCACTTACATTTCCCATTACTAGCTCCCAATTCTGATTTCGCCTTCTCTGGCTCTTGACGGGTAATTTGATTCATCAGGGTGTGCGCCATGCACATAGCTTCCGGTACATTGGCTGGTTTCGAAGAAGTGACATTTCCCTGAATGTCCTTGGGGAGTCCCCACAGATACCTCTCTATCCGTTTGTACTCCGGAGTAACCATTGTGGGGCACATCAAAGCTAACTCCAAATACCTTCGATTATAGCCATCAAGGTCAGTTCCTACAACTTTCAGTTCCCAAAATTCTGCTTCCATTTTCTGAGTTTCGGTTCTGGGGCAGGATTCCTCAATCATAGCCCTCTTAAACTCCTCCCATGGTGTAGCAAAAGCTTCATCATTTCCCCGAGCATGTGCGAGCATTTTCCACCAAGTCAAAGCGTCATCCGACAAAGTGCAGGATGCGAACTTAGTCTTATTCCCTTCGGAACAGTTACTCACACGGAACACATATTTCAACTTCTCAAACAATCTCGTCAGACCAACTGGCCCTTCTGTTCCACTGAAATTGTGGGGCTTACAACTTTGAAATTCCTTGAAAGTGCACCTATTCTGGAAGTTCGGGTTAGCCGGTGGAGCTTGGGGGTTGGCATTCGCCATAGCTGTGGCTACTCGAGTGCTATCATCTCCTCGATCTGTGCTTCTGTGGGCATTTCCTTTGGACCTCTTCCGTTAGCCATCGATCTTCCAACAAAAATTTCGACTTAAGTCAAAATCCATTAACCAATAACGTCACGGCATATGGTAAACAACATGGAAGCAACACAGTACACTATAACTAAGCATGGCAAACAAGCAGCAGATAGCACAAAAGCCAGCATGTAATAAAGCGCCGTACAATAGATCAACAACAGTAGTTCCATTCATAATAAGAAAATTTCATACAACGGCATAAGATTCGTACAATACATAAATGAAAAACAGGAAACTACAAACGGAATACATAAAGAAATCTAATACAATAGTCCTAGGGCGAGGGTGGGTAAATGATGTCCATCAGGTGGTTCATCTGATTATCAAGCTCAGTTGCTCGAGCACGGAGGGCATGCACTTCTCTCTTCAGTTCCTTGATGATAGGAGATGCTGGTGGGGCAGGTGGTGCAGATGGTGCAGATGGTGCAGATGATGTGGATGTAGTACTAGGAGTAGATGGCACAGTGCGTTCGACCTTACGCACAAATGGATCGGCAAGATACGGTACAACCCTCTTACGAGCGGTGACCCTAACCAACTGTCCATATGCGTTCACGAACGGCTTTCCTCCATTAACCCCTGGAATAACAGTACCATCGAAGCGGTACCGCTTCTTCGGCGGGGTTGAGGGTGGCTGCACGGGCTCCTCCTTGGAGTCCTCCTCAGAATCCTCCTCGGGATCCTCCTCGCTGGTGTCATCAAATGATGATCCGTCTGAATTTTTGGAAGGTAGTACAGGTACATCACGGGCGGGAGAAAGTGTCTGGCCGGTGGTCATAAGTCGATATCTGCCAGGTGTAATCGGTACGACTCATCCGTCAGTAGTGCGTCTAGCCCAATGTCCATGCTTATTACGGAAGGGACCGTCTCCGTCTTCCCCAGTGATCACAGTATCACCGGAATGGTGCTGTGTCCCAGGGAGTCTAGGGCTGGTGAAATGTCCCGTTCATATTGATTATAAACGTTCCATATTAATTGATTTCGTCACGAGGTTTTGACCTCTATATGAGACATTTTTCAAAGACTGCATTCATTTTTAAAACAACCATAACCTTTATTTTATCTATAAAGGTTTAAAAAGCATTACGTAGATTATCAAATAATGATAATCTAAAATATACGGTTACACACGACCATTACATAATGGTTTACAATAAGAATATATTACATCAAAAATAAGTTTCTTGAATGCAGTTTTTACATAATATCATACAAGCATGGACTCCAAATCTTGTCCTTATTTTAGTATGCAACAGCGGAAGCTCTTAATAATCACCTGAGAATAAACATGCTTAAAACGTCAACAAAAATGTTGGTGAGTTATAGGTTTAACCTATATATTATCAAATCATAATAATAGACCACAAGATTTCATATTTCAATATACATCTCATACATAGAGATAAAATTCATTCATATGGTGAACACCTGGTAACCGACATTAACAAGATGCATATAAGAATATCCCCTATCATTCCGGAAAATCCTTCGGACATGATAAAAACGATTTCGAAGTACTAAAGCATTCAGTACTTTGGATGGGGTTCGTTAGGCCCAATAGATCTATCTTTAGGATTCGCGTCAATTAGTAGATCGGTTTACTAATTCTTAGGTTACCAAGCAAAAGGGGCATATTTGGCTTCGATCATTCACCCATATAATGTAGTTTCAATTACTTGTGTCTATTTCGTAAAACATTTATAAAACTGCATGTATTCTCATCCCAAAATATTAGATTTTAAAAGTGGGACTATAACTCACTTTCACAGATTTTTACTTCGTCGGGAAGTAAGACTTGGCCACTGGTCGATTCACGAACCTATAACAAATATGTACATATATATCAAAGTATGTTCAAAATATATTTGCAACATTTTTAATACATTTTAATGTTTTAAGTTTATTAAGTCAGCTGTCCTCATTAGTAACCTACAACTAGTTGTCCATAATTAAATGTACAGAAATAAATCGATATATATTATCTTGAATCAATCCACGACCTAGTGTAAACACGTCTTAGGCTAGATCACAACTCAAAGTATATATATTTTTGGAATCAACCTCAACCCTGTATAGCTAACTCCAACATTACTGCATATAGAGTGTCTATGGTTGTTCCAAATAATATATATACATGGGTCGATATGATATGTCAAAATATTTGCATACGTGTCTATGGTATCCCAAGATTACATAATATATTAGAATACATGTATAATATAATATAAGTTAGCTAGGATATGATTTGTATAGAATTGTTACAATATTTCCCGTAGCTACAACAATCAAAAAATATCCAATCTTGTTTTACCCATAACTTCTTCGTTTTAAATCCGTTTTGAGTGAATCAAATTGCTATGGTTTCATATTGAACTCTATTTTATGAATCTAAACAGAAAAAGTATAGGTTTAAAGTCAAAAATATAAGTTACATGTCATTTTTATAAGAGGTAGTCATTTCAGTCGAAAGAACGACGTCTTGATGACCATTTTGAAAAACATACTTTCACTTTGAGTTTAACCATGATTTTTGGATATAGTTTCATGTTCATAAGAAAAATCATTTTCCCAGAATAACAACTTTTAAATCAAAGTTTATCATAGTTATTAATTAACTAACCCAAAACAGCCCGCGGTGTTACTACGACAGCGTATATCCGGTTTTACGGTGTTTTTCGTGTTTTCCGGTTTTAAACCATTAAGTTAGAATATCATATAGATATAGAACATGTGTTTAGTTGATTTTAAAAGTCAAGTTAGAAGGATTAACTTTTGTTTGCGAACAAGTTTAGAATTAACTAAACTATGTTCTAGTGATTACATGTTCAAATCTTCGAATAAGATAGTTTTATATGTATGAATCGAATGATGTTATGAACATCATTACTACCTTAAGTTTAGTAGGTAAACCTACTGTAAGTCACAAGAAATGATCTAGCTTCAAAGGATCTTGGATGGCTTGAAAGTTCTTGAAGTAGAATCATGACAAGAAAACAAGTTCATGTAAGATTATCACTCGAATTATGATAGTTATAGTTATAGGAATTGAATCAAAATTTGTATATGAGTATTACCTTGATTTAGAATGATATCTTACTATAAACAACAAGGATTTCTTGAGTTTGGATGATCACTTTACAAGATTGGAAGTAAGCTAGTAAACTTGGGAGTATTCTTAATTTTTATGAAACTAGAACTTGTAGAATTTATGAAGAACACTTAGAACTTGAAGATGGAACTTGAGAGAGATCAATTAGATGAAGAAAATTGAAGAATGAAAGTATTTGTAGGTGTTTTTGGTTGTTGGTATATGGATTAGATATAAAGGATATGTAATTTTATTTTCATGTAAATAAGTCATGAATGATTACTAATATTTTTGTAATTTTATGAGATATTTCATGCTAGTTGCCAAATGATGGTTCCCACATGTGTTAGGTAACTCACATGGTTTGCTAAGATCTGATCATTGGAGTGTATATACCAATAGTACATACATTTAGAAGCTGTGTTTTGTATGAATACGAATACGGGTGCATACGAGTAGAATTGTTGATGAATCTGAACGAGGATGTAATTGTAAGCATTTTTTTTAAGTAGAAGTATTTTTATAAGTGTCTTGAAGTCTTTCAAAAGTGTATGAATACATATTAAAACACTACATGTATATACATTTTAACTGAGTCGTTAAGTCATCGTTAGTCGTTACATGTAAATGTTGTTCTGAAACATTTAGGTTAACGATCTTGTTAAATATTGTTAACCCATTGTTTATTATATCTAAAGAGATGTTAAATTATTACATTATCATGATATTATGATATATTAATATATATTAGTATGATATATATACAGTTAAATGTTGTTACAACGATAATCGTTACATATATGTCTCGTTTCGAAATCATTAAGTTAGTAGTCTTGTTTTTACATATGTAGTTCATTGTTAATACACTTAATGACATGTTTACTTATCATTTATTATGATTAAACATAGTGTATTAATATCTTAATATGATTCATATGTATTTAGTAAGACGTTGTTATAACGATAATCGTTATATATATCGTTTCTAGTTTCTTAATTCAATAAACTCAATTTTATGTATATAACTCATTGTTAAAATACCTAATGAGATACTTACTTATCATAATATCATGTTAACTATATATATAATCATATATATGTCATCATATAGTTTTTACAAGTTTTAACGTTCGTGAATCACCGGTCAACTTGGGTGGTCAATTGTCTATATGAAACCTATTTCAATTAATCAAGTCTTAACAAGTTTGATTGCTTAACATGTTGGAAACACTTAATCATGTAAATAAAAATTTCATTTAATATATATAAACATGCAAAAGTTCGGGTCACTACAGTACCTACCCGTTAAATAAATTTCGTCCCGAAATTTTAAGCAGTTGGAGGTGTTGACGTATCTTTTGAAAATAAGTGCGGGTATTTCTTCTTCATCTAATCTTCTCATTCCCAGGTGAACTCGGGTCCTCTACGAGCATTCCATCGAACTTTAACAATTGGTATCTTGTTTTGATTAAGTCTTTTAACCTCACGATCCATTATTTCGACGGGTTCTTCAATGAATTGAAGTTTTTTGTTGATTTGAATTTCGTCTAATAGTGAGATCTTATTTAGCAAAACATTTCTTCAAATTCAAGACGTGGAAAGTGCTATGTACAGCTGCGAGTTGTTGTGGTAATTCAAGTCGGTAAGCTACTGGTCCGACACGTTCAATAATCTTGAATGGTCCAATATACCTTGGATTTAGTTTCCCTCGTTTACCAAATCGAACAACACCTTTCCAAGGTGAAACTTTAAGCATGACCATCTCGCCAATTTCAAATTCTATATCGTTTCTTTTAATGTCAACGTAGCTCTTTTGTCGACTTTGGGCGGTTTTCAATCGTTGTTGAATTTGGATGATCTTCTCGGTAGTTTCTTATATTATCTCCGGACCCGTAATCTGTCTATCCCCTACTTCACTCCAACAAATCGGAGACCTGCACTTTCTACCATAAAGTGCTTCAAACGGTGCCATCTCAATGCTTGAATGGTAGCTGTTGTTGTAGGAAAATTCTGCTAACGGTAGATGTCGATCCCAACTATTTCCGAAATCAATAACACATGCTCGTAGCATCTCTTCAAGCGTTTGTATCATCCTTTCGCTCTGCCCATCAGTTTGTAGATGATAGGTAGTACTCATGTCTAGACGAGTTCCTAATGCTTGCTGTAATGTCTGCCAGAATCTTGAAATAAATCTGCCATCCCTATCAGAGATAATAGAGATTGGTATTCCATGTCTGGAGATAACTTCCTTCAAATACAGTCGTGCTAACTTCTCTATCTTGTCATCTTCTCTTATTAGTAGGAAGTGTGCTGATTTGGTGAGACGATCAACTATTACCCAAATAGTATCAAAACCACTTGCAGTCCTTGGCAATTTAGTGATGAAATCCATGGTAATGTTTTCCCATTTCTATTCCGGGATTTCGGGTTGTTGAAGTAGACCTGATGGTTTCTGATGCTCCACTTTGACCTTAGAACACGTCAAACATTCCCCTACGTATTTAGTAACATCGGCTTTCATACCTGGCCACCAAAAATGTTTCTTGAGATCCTTGTACATCTTCCCATTCCAGGATGTATTGAGTATTTGGTTTTATGAGCTTCTCTATGTACCATTTCTCTCATATCTCCAAATTTTGGTACCCAAATCCTTTCAGCCCTATACCGAGTTCCGTCTTCCCGAATATTAAGATGCTTCTCCGATCCTTTGGGTATTTCATTCTTTAAGTTTCCCTCTTTTAAAACTCCTTGTTGTGCCTTCTTTATTTGAGTAGTAAGGTTAGTGTGAATCATTATATTCACAGATTTTACACGAATGGGTTCTCTGTCCTTTCTGTTCAAGGCGTCGACTACCACATTTGCCTTCCCTGGGTGGTAACGAATCTCAAAGTCATAATCATTCAACAATTCAATCCATCTACGCTGCCTCATGTTCAGTTGTTTCTAATTAAATATGTGTTGAAGACTTTTGTGGTCGGTATATATAATACTTTTGACCCCATATAAGTAGTGCCTCTAAGTCTTTAATGCAAAAACAACTGCGCCTAATTCCAAATCATGCGTCTTATAATTCTGCTCGTGAATCTTCAACTGTCTAGACGCATAAGCAATTACTTTCGTTCATTGCATTAATATACAACCGAGACCTTGCTTTGAGGCGTCACAATATATCACAAAATCATCATTCCCTTCAGGTAATGACAATATAGGTGCCGTAGTTAACTTTTTCTTCAACAATTGAAACGCTTTTTCTTGTTCATCCTTCCATTCAAATTTCCTCCCTTTATACGTTAATGCAGTCAAGGGTTTTGCTATTTTGGAAAAATCTTGGATGAATCTCCTGTAATAACCAGCTAGCCCTAAAAATTGGCGTATGTGTTTCGGAGTTTTCGGGGTTTCCCACTTTTCAACGGTTTCAATCTTTGCTGGATCCACCTGAATACCTTCTTTGTTCACTATATGACCGAGGAATTGAGCTTCTGCCAACCAAAATGCACACTTTGAAAACTTAGCGTACAGTTTTTCTTTTCTCAGCAACTCTAGCACTTCTCTTAATTGTTCTTCGTGCTCTTGATCATTCTTTGAGTAAATAAGTATGTCATCGATGAAAACAATGACAAATTTGTCAAGATATGGCCCACACACTCGGTTCATGAGGTCCATGAACACAGCTGGTGCGTTAGTCAATCCAAACGGCATAACCATAAACTTGTAATGACCGTAACGCGTCCTAAAAGCAGTCTTCGGAATGTCATCTTCTTTCACCCGCATTTGGTGATATCCAGAACGTAAATCGATCTTCAAATAAACCGACGAGCCTTGTAGTTGATCAAATAAGTCGTCGATTCTCGGTAATGGGTAACGGTTCTTGATGGTAAGTTTGTTCAACTCTCGGTAGTCGATACACAACCTGAATGTACCATCTTTCTTCTTGACAAACAGAACAGGAGCTCCCCATGGTGATGTACTTGGTCGAATGAAACCACGCTCTAAAAGTTCTTGTAACTGACTTTATAATTCTTTCATTTCGCTGGGTGCGAGTCTGTATGGAGCACGAGCTATTGGTGCAGCTCCTGGTACAAGGTCTATTTGAAATTCAACGGATCGATGTGGGGATAATCTCGGTAATTCTTTCGGAAATACATCGGAAAATTCTTTTGCGACGGGAACATCACTGATGTTCTTTTCTTCAGGTTTAACTTCCTTGATGTGTTCTAGAATGACGTAACAACCTTTTCTTATTAGTTTTTGCGCCTTCAAACTACTAATAAGATTTAACTTCGCGTTGTTCTTTTCTCCGTACACCATTAAAGGTTTTCCTTTTTCACGCATAATGCGAATCACATTTTTGTAACAAACGACCTCTACTCTTACTTTCTTCAACTAGTCCATACCAATTATTACATCAAAACTCCCTAACTCGACTGGTATTAAATCAATCTTAAACGTTTCATCACCCAGTTTAATTTCTCTATCCCGACATATATTATCTGCTGAAATTAATTTACCGTTTGCTAAATCAAGTAAAAATTTACTATCCAAAGGCGTCAATGGGCAACTTAATTTAGCACAAAATTCTCTACTCATAAAGCTTCTATCCGCACCCGAATCAAATAAAACGTAAGCAGATTTATCGTCAATATGAAACGTACCCGTAACAAGCTCCGGGTCTTCCTGTGCTTCTGCCGCATTAATATTGAAAACTATTCCACGGCCCTGCCCATTAGTATTCCCCTAATTCGGGAAATTTCTAATAATGTGGCCCGGTTTTCCACATTTATAACAAACATCGTTGGTATTACTTTCTCCGACACTATTCGTTTCGGCATTACTTGTACCGATATTATTTGTTCCTTTAGTTCTGTTAAACTTTGGTCTGTAGACCTCACACTTTGTCGCGCTATGACCATTTCTTTTACACCTGTTGCAAAATTTCGTGCAAAACCCCTGATGATTTTCTTCACACCTATGACATGGGTGTTTTTGGTTTTTGTTGCCGTTGTTGTTATTGAGGTTGTTGTTGGGATTGTTATTGTTGTTGAAACGGTTGTTGTAGTTGTTGTTATTGTTGGGATGTTTGTTGTAGTTATTGTTAGGATTGCGGTTATTGTTGCGATTGTTGTTGCGGTTGTTGGGATAGTTGTTGCAATTGTGGATGTAATTGTTGGTGTTGTTGTTGTACTGGTTACTCTTGTCACCGTTTTCCTCCCACTTCCTCTTAAGTTGTTTCATATTGGCTTCTTCGGCCGCCTGCTCTTTAATTCTTCCCTCAATCTGATTTATGAGTTTATGAGCCATTCGACTTGCCTTCTGTATAGAAGCGGGCTCGTGTGAACTCACATCTTCTTGAATCCTTACTGGTAACCCTTTTACAAACGCGTCGATCTTCTCTTCTTCATCTCCGAATGCTCCCGGACACAATAGGCACAACTCTGTGAATCGTCGTTCATATGTGGTAACGTCGAACCCTTGTGTTCGTAACTCTCTAAGTTCTGCCTTGAGTTTATTGACTTCATTTCTAGGACGGTACTGCTCGTTCATCAATTGCTTGAATGCCGACCACGGTAGTGCGTAAGCAGCATTTTGTCCTACCTGTTCAAGATAGGTGTTCCACCACGTTAACGCAGTACCTGTGATGGTATGCATAGCATACTTAACTTTGTCCTCTTCAGTACACTTACTTATGGCAAACACCGATTCGACTTTCTCGGTCCACCATTTCAATCCAATTGGTCCTTCGGTTCCATCAAATTCCAAAGGTTTGCAGGCAGTGAATTCTTTGTAGGAGCATCCTACATGATTTCTTGGGGCGTTACCTGCATTGCTAGATTCAGAGTTATTGTTGGTATGTAGCGCAACCTGTACTGCAGCTATGTTTGCAGCAAGAAAGGTACGAAATTCCTCTTCGCTCATATTCATGGTGTGTCGAGTAGTCGGTGCCATTTCTTTCAAAATAGCCAACTTAATCGAGTTAATCATACAGAATATTAAGAGTAGTCAATAGTATTTTGTAGCATAATATGAACTCATTTATAAAAGCTTTTTCTTCATATTAGTATTTTATAAGTTTAAATTCGGGTACTACCTACCCGTTAAGTTCATACTTAGTAGCTAATATACAATTCAACTGCTACAATTCCATATGAAAAACTGATTATAATAATATATCACATACAAATATTCTTCAAACTTACAACTTCGCTATATTACATATAATATGAAATATAGTACACTATGATACAGGACAGCTTTGAAGATAAATCTAGCTAATACGCAAGTTGTCCAGCAAAGGAAATAAAGACACGTAATTCATAAGTCCAGAAACAAGTCATGCATTCTGGTTTTACTAAGACGACTTCCCATCCTTGGTCTTGTGGAAAATAAACGTTATGACCATTGGCTAGGCAGCATGTTGTAATGTCGTCAAAAGGACCAGGGTTTCGTAATGTCCAACAGCCCCGTAATAATCTAAAAACCTTGTTTCTCACCCCAACTACTGAATCCGTCACTTGTGGGAAGGTTTTATTTAAAAGTTGCAATTCGGTGTTCTTTTTCTCACTTTGGTAAGAAGCGAACATCACTAACCCGTAAGCATAACATGCTTCTTTATGTTGCATGTTAGAAGCTCTTTCTAATTCATGAAATCCTATGTTGGGATATGTTGAGTCAAAATAGGTTCTTAACCCGTAGCGTAAAATTGCATTTGGGTTTCCCGCATTTAATGCTTTAAATAAAACACGGCGTAACTTACGGTCTCCCCAATGTGATATACCCCACCTATCAAAGGAAAGCCTTTTATAAACTAAGGCATTTCTGGAAAGTCTTTCAAATGTTTGACAAGATAATTTCGTCATAACTAAATGTGCTGATGAATTCTGACTGACTCTAGACAAGATTTCCTCAATCATATCCTCTAGTAGGTCTTCTAAAATATTCGGTTGTCTACCCTTAACGTCCATTTTATTTTTATACTGTAAAATAGACAAGGATTAGATTCGTAATAACAAACAATACAAGCAATTTTTACATAGAACATAAAAGTACAAGCACACTACAATACATATAATACACAACATGATTATAACCCTCTAATCTGAATCACTGGTTTCTTCTTCTTCGGACTTGGTTCGTTTTCCTAATTTTCTAGGAATATATGGTGTTCCTCTAATATGAGCCGTCATTTTCCATAATGGTTTAGAAAAACCTGGTGGTTTAGAGGTTCCCGGGTCATTGTTACATTTTAGGAAATACGGATGTTGTCGATACATATAAAGTTCATCGGGGTTGGAATCGGGTTTCTCTATTTTTATACCTTTTCCCTTATTATTTTCTTTCGCTTTATTAAATTGGGTCAAGGTAATTTCTATAACATCATCGGAATCCTCATCGGGATCCGATTCATCGGAAAATTGGTAATCTTCCCAATATTTTGCTTCCTCAGTGGAAACACCATTGACCATTATTAACTTTGGTCCGTTGGTTGAGGATTTTCTTTTATTTAATCGATTTACTATAGGTATCAATATTTCTTCCTTCGGAACCTCTACTTTTTCTGGTTCCTCCTCTTCCGATTCCTCCTCTTCTGGTTCCTCTTCTTCCGGTTCCTCCTCTTCCGGTTCCTCTTCGGGAATTTGTGAATCTTCCCAAAATATATTCGACTCTTCATTATTATTAGGTGAATCGATGAGATTTGTACTAGAGGTAGACATCTATCACACAATATCAAACACGTTAAGAGATTAATATATCACATAATATTTACATGTTAATAATATATAGTTTCCAACAAAAAAATGTTAAGCAATAGTTTTTGAAGAAAAACACGATCGAAGTCCAGACTCACTAATGCATCCTAACAAACTCGATAAGACACACTAATGCAATTTTCTGGTTCTCTAAGACCAACGCTCGGATACCAACTGAAATGTCCCGTTCATATTGATTATAAACGTTCCATATTAATTGATTTCGTCGCGAGGTTTTGACCTCTATATGAGACGTTTTTCAAAGACTGCATTCATTTTTAAAACAACCATAACCTTTATTTTATCTATAAAGGTTTAAAAAGCATTACGTAAATTTTCAAATAATGATAATCTAAAATATACGGTTACACACGACCATTACATAATGGTTTACAATAACAATATATTACATCAAAAATAAGTTTCTTGAATGCAGTTTTTACATAATATCATACAAGCATGGACTCCAAATCTTGTCCTTATTTTAGTATGCAACAGCGGAAGCTCTTAATAATCACCTGAGAATAAACATGCTTAAAACGTCAACAAAAATGTTAGTGAGTTATAGGTTTAACCTATATATTATCAAATCATAATAATAGACCACAAGATTTCATATTTCAATATACATCTCATACATAGAGATAAAATTCATTCATATGGTGAACACCTGGTAACCGACATTAACAAGATGCATAAAAGAATATCCCCTATCATTCCGGGAAATCCTTCGGACATGATAAAAACTATTTCGAAGTACTAAAGCATTCGGTACTTTGGATGGGGTTCGTTAGGCCCAATAGATCTATCTTTAGGATTCGTGTCAATTAGTAGATCGGTTTACTAATTCTTAGGTTACCAAGCAAAAGGGGCATATTCGGCTTCGATCATTAACCCATATAATATAGTTTCAATTACTCGTGTCTATTTCGTAAAACATTTATAAAACTGCATGTATTTTCATCCCAAAATATTAGATTTTAAAAGTGGGACTATAACTCACTTTCACAGTTTTTTACTTCGTCGGGAAGTAAGACTTGGCCACTGGTCGATTCACGAACCTATAACAAATATGTACATATATATCAAAGTATGTTCAAAATATATTTGCAACATTTTTAATACATTTTAATGTTTTAAGTTTATTAAGTCAGCTGTCCTCACTAGTAACCTACAACTACATGTCCACAATTAGATGTACAGAAATAAATAGATATATATTATCTTGAATCAATCCACGACCCAGTGTATATACGTCTCAGGCTAGATCACAAATCAAAGTATATATATTTTTGGAATCAACCTCAACCCTGTATAGCTAACTCCAACATTACTGCATATAGAGTGTCTATGGTTGTTCCAAATAATATATATACATGGGTCGATATGATATGTCAAAATATTTGCATACATTTCTATGGTATCCCAAGATTACATAATATATTAGAATACATGTATAATATAATATAAGTTAGCTAGGATATGATTTGTATAGAATTGTTACAATATTTCCCGTAGCTACAACAATCAAAAAATATCCAATCTTGTTTTACCCATAACTTCTTCGTTTTAAATCCGTTTTGACATATTGAACTCTATTTTATGAATCTAAATAGAAAAAGTATAAATTTAAAGGTGGAAATATAAGTTACATGTCATTTTTGTAAGAGGTAGTCATTTCAGTCGAAAGAATGACGTCTTGATGACCATTTTGAAAAACATACTTTCACTTTGAGTTTAACCATTATTTTTGGATATAGTTTCATGTTCATAAGAAAAATCATTTTCCCAGAATAACAACTTTTAAATCAAAGTTTATCATAGTTATTAATTAAATAACCCAAAACAGCCCGCGGTGTTACTACGACGGCGTATATCCGGTTTTACGGTGTTTTTCGTGTTTTCCGTTTTAAATCATTAAGTTAGCATATCATATAAATATAGAACATGTGTTTATTTGATTTTAAAAGTCAAGTTAGAAGGATTAACTTTTGTTTGCGAACAAGTTTAGAATTAACTAAACTGTGTTCTAGTGATTACATGTTCAAATCTTCGAATAAGATAGTTTTATATGTATGAATCGAATGATGTTATGAACATCATTACTACCTCAAGTTTAGTAGGTAAACCTACTAGAAGTGACAAGAAATGATCTAGCTTCAAAGGATCTTGGATGGCTTGAAAGTTCTTGAAGTAGAATCATGACACGAAAACAAGTTCATGTAAGATTATCACTCGAATTATGATAGTTATAGTTATAGGAATTGAATCAAAGTTTGTATATGAGTATTACCTTGATTTAGAATGATATCTTACTATAAATAACAAGGATTTCTTGAGGTTGGATGATCACTTTACAAGATTGGAAGTGAGCTAGTAAACTTGGAAGTATTCTTGATTTTTATGAAACTAGAACTTGTAGAATTTATGAAGAACACTTAGAACTTGAGATGGAACTTGAGAGAGATCAATTAGATGAATAAAATTGAAGAATGAAAGTATTTATAGGTGTTTTTGGTCGTTGGTATATGGATTAGATATAAAGGATATGTAATTTTGTTTTCATGTAAATAAGTTATGAATGATTACTAATATTTTTGTAATTTTATGAGATATTTCATGCTAGTTGCCAAATGATGGTTCCCACATGTGTTAGGTGACTCACATGGGCTGCTAAGAGCTGATCATTGGAGTGTATATACCAATAGTACATACATTTAAAAGCTGTGTATTGTACGAGTACGAATACGGGTGCATACGAGTAGAATTGTTGATGACACTGAACGAGGATGTAATTGTAAGCATTTTTGTTAAGTAGAAGTATTTTAATAAGTGTATTGAAGTCTTTCAAAAGTGTATGAATACATATTAAAACACTACATGTATATACATTTTAACTCAGTCGTTAAGTCATCGTTAGTCGTTACATGTAAATGTTGTTTTGAAACATTTAGGTTAACGATCTTGTTAAATATTGTTAACCCATTGTTTATTATATCTAAAGAGATGTTAAATTATTACATTATCCTGATATTATGATATATTAATATATCTTAGTATGATATATATACAGTTAAATGTTGTTACGACGATAATCGTTACATATATGTCTCGTTTGGAAATCATTAAGTTAGTAGTCTTGTTTTTACATATGTAGTTCATTGTTAATACACTTAATGACATGTTTACTTATCATTTATCATGATTAAACATAGTGTATCAATATCTTAATATGATTCATATGTATTTAGTAAGACGTTGTTATAACGATAATCGTTATATATATCGTTTCGAGTTTCTTAATTCAATAAACTCAATTTTATGTATATAACTCATTGTTAAAATACCTAATGAGATACTTACTTATCATAATATCATGTTAACTATATATATAATGATATATATGTCATCATATAGGTTTTACAAGTTTTAACGTTCGTGAATCACCGGTCAACTTGGGTGGTCAATTGTCTATATGAAACCTATTTCAATTAATCAAGTCTTAACAAGTTTGATTGCTTAACATGTTGGAAACACTTAATCATGTAAATAACAATTTCATTTAATATATATAAACATGGAAAAGTTCGGGTCACTACAGCTGGGTGGTGCTGGAATCTCCTCGGGATCCTCGTCTTCGTCTGAGACGTCCATGAGGTCAAGCGTGTGTCTACTATCTCCGGAAGACGAATCGCCAGAGTCGCCGGAGGATAGCGGTGAGTCAGCAACAATAGTAGGCGAGGTAGCAGATGTATCTGAGTCGCTCTCGAAGTCAAAGGTCATGGGCGGCATGTCTGACATCTGAACAAGGAAAAATAACTTTTTCCATGTCAGTAAGACATATAGCAAGCACGTAATCAGGCACTACAGCATCCTAGCAGTACATAGCATGGCAATCGTAACAGTATTAAACAAAAGTAACATGCAATCAAAAGTAGATAGTAGCATGCAGTAGCGAGAAAGTAGCAGCAGACAGCAAGTTCACATAGCAGTAAAGGTAAGCAGTAGCATGTAGTAGTAGTAAGTAGTAACAAGTAAACGAGCAAGTTGTAGATTAATCCTATTAGCGAATCCTCCTCGGCTCGGTCAAGACTCACTAATGCAACCTAATTCCCTACAACCGATGCTCTGATACCAAATGTGACGCCCCGTATAAAACCATCATATACGAATCATCAACAACAGGTCCATTACACGGTATAAAACTACATGCTGTTTTAAAACAAGTTTTGCATTCATGAAAAGGTAACGTTTTACAAAAGATAACGTGACACAAAGGTCGTTATAAAGCCATTATTCAAAATAACATAGGTTGCGAATACAAAATAAAAGTTCCATGATTGAGACATCTCTAAGTAATGCAGCGGAAGTCTAACACAGCGAGTCTGTAACAGCAAGTCTAAAACACCAAGACAGCCAGTCTAACAGCGAAAGCAACAACGTCTAAGCACCTGAGAAATACACGCTTAAAAGTTAACACGAATGTTGGTGAGCTATAGTTTGTTTGTATTCAGTAATGTAATGTAGACAACGAGATTTCGTATTCAAAACTGTATGAAAAGTATATGCTTATCTGTGGGCACCCGGTAACTAACTTAACGTAATAATAGTATCACCCCCTAAAAGTACACTTGGCGAGTGCATATGTTCTCGAAGTATCAAACACCCATTAAATGCTAGCGCGACTAGTCCGAGTGGGGATGTCAAACCCTATGGATCCATATCTAGTATTCGCGTTCACCGGTTCAAAAACCAATGATTAAACGTTACCGTGCTACGGGGAATCTTTGTGTCGTTATATCACCCCACACATATATAAAGTTAAGTACTCGTGTCTAGTATGTAAAACATAAAAGCGCATGTATTCTCAGCCCCAAAAATAGTAAAGTAAAAAAGGGAACCTATAACTCACAGTGAATGTGTGGTAAAGTCGATATGAAAAGTATGCAAGTAGTAAGTCGGTCCGAAAGGTCGTCAACCTAAGTCAGAGGTCACTAAGTCAGTATATTGTCCCCAAAAGTTTAAGAGTGAATAAATTAAGTCTTAAGTATCGTCATCATCATCATCATCATTATCATCATGCGTAAAAGATAAAGTAAGTTTTCAACAAGAATAGAGATCGAAACAAAAGGCTGACTTCGGACAGCTGCTACGACCTCTATACAAAATGAAAAGACGTGTGGTCAGTGGCCAAGGCTCCGTATGTGAGTCCTCTAACCGCTTTCCAATTTTAAGATCCTAACTCGATGTCATTTGACCGTGGCGACGGTTCAAGCGCGAGTAGGCCAGAATTTTCAGCACGTCGTTATAATGGCATAGTGACTTTTGGAAGGCTATAAATCCTAAACCGTATATCGGATTTAGGCGAGGCCTAAACAAAAAGTCATCTAATCGAAACAAACTATCTGAAAATAATTTTCCAGAAGTCCTAGGAGTCTTATCATACCCCGAAAAACAGCAAACAAGTGCTCCGGTGGGTTTCTTGGTGCTTGATGCTCATCACGGTTCTCATCCTTGATGCGTGTAAGCTTCAAGTGTACAACTCTTTGATGTTTTAGCATCACTTTGACCAAGTTTCAACCGTAAACACACAACTAAGAGTAAAAGCTATCATTCTACAAGTTTTGAACATCAAGGTTGCCTCTTTATTGCATAAACCCAATAAAGCTTCAACCTTTGTCCTTTTTACACAAGTTTATGCATCTTCATCATATGAGATGATGAAGACTTGATCTTTATCATCACAGCAATCACAAAAAGGTTCCAAGTAAGTGAGATCTATAATGATAACTTAGATCTCAAGTATTAAGAAAACTCTAAGCTAGAAAGCTTGGATCTTTACAAGATTAATGAGACCATAAGCTAGAAAGCTAAGATCTAGTAAAAGTAATGAGACCATAAGCTAAAAAGCTAAGATCTTTAACAAAATAATGAAACCCTAAGCTAAAAAGTTTGGATCTTTAATGTTCTTGAAGATCCTTAAAGCAAAAGGCTAGATCTTCAAGCTACATGAAGATCATAAACACAAGTTTTGATCTTTTTAACAAAATAAAGGAATCATAAGCTACAAAACTTAGATCCAACAAAAGTAATGAAGATTCAAAGCTAGAAAGCTTGAATCTTTCATGTTCTTGAAGGATTCAAACCAAAGTTTGAATCTACAAGATATAACAAGATCAAGAAGCTAAAAAGCTTGATCCTTGCATGATGATGATGATGTCGAAAATGAGAAGAGAAGAAGAAGAAGAAGAAGAAGAAGAAGAAGAAGAAGAAGAAGAAGAAAATTTAAAACTTACACTTTTTAGAGTGAGAAATACTAGAGAGAGAATTAGAGAGTAAGTGCGTGTAAAATGTGAATGAGATTAAGTGTGAAATGGGTGAGATTTTCTTGGTATTTATAGGGTGGTGAGATGGTGAGGAGGCCCTTAAGCCGTCGGTTTGGGGGGGGGGGGAGGGGGACAAGTGGGGGACAACTTTTGCTTTTTGGTTAATGGTAGTCTAAAGTTGGTGCTTATGTTGGGATCCCATGCAACAATTGTGATTATGGTTAGCAAAAATGATAGTATGTTTCCTCTAATAAATGGGTATTTGTCTTACATTTATATGGGTCATAAACTTATTAAAATTGGGCTAATTAAATAGTCCATTAACTAGAGTAAGGTGGGCTAAAGTCCAACAAGACTAACTAGTGATCATAAGTAAATTACTAAGCATTATTAAGCAACCAAAAGCCCAAGTAATTGTTATTAGAAAATAACAATTAGTATTATGTAGTCGTAATATTTCAATTACGACAAAAGTTAAACGTGTACCAAAACATATAGCTCGTTCTCAACGTCAAGTGACAATAACGGTCATAAAAGCATTCGAGGATCAAGTTAAGTAACTAAGTACTTAATGGCATGTTGTATGGTAATAACAAAAGTAATTAATCATGAAATAAGATCCCAGAATATAAACTAACACAGTACGCACAAATACGCAGTTTTGCAGAAAGTAACAAGCACAAAAGCAAGTCAAAAAAGTCGGGTCGTTACATTAATAATTAATGTAGTTGTACACAGATTACTTCATAACTAGGTGGCCAGATTGACTACGAAGAGGCAGGATCCTTTTGGTTCCAATAAAATTAGAGATTGTTCGAAAAATCCAATAACCAAGTCCGTGTATAATTGTTTTTCATAGACACCACCAAATAGCACTGGTTATCTGATTAAAACTTGTCTTAATTGTAATATTCGATCCCCGGCAGTGGCGCAAAAAACTTCGTACTCTCCTGATATCGCTCAAAAAGTCAGTTTTGTTTGTCGTGTAACAAGGTTGACAAAACGAGCCTCAGGTAAGAGCCTACTGATTTATATTTATAGTAACGGGGCCTAAACCAACTCTTTTACTTCCTGGATAGAAAGCGTAAGTTGACCTAGGGTCGTTCTTTTGAATGGTTTAACGAATTGAAAATCAACGGTATAATTGTCTTTGGTTAAATTATCTGAGTAGAAAGATAGTAGTTGTTTTTAAAGCTAAAGGTCCTAAATGTGGAAAAGTAAAGGTGGTGGAGGGATACCCAGAGTATACTAATCAAGGAAATGTTGACCAAGATATAGGCTTAGACTAGGGAAGGGTAATTATTTTTAAGTTAGAGCTGTGATTAAGATAGCTTAGATCTGATTGGATGAGCCTGTCGTACAAACCTACTTATCTCTAGGCTCTCGGAGTTCTCTTTGAGCAAGGCAAGTATGTCACTATGGTTGCACAATTAGAGTGTGTCTAAACTTTGGAGGTTATCCTCAGTGAAGCACTAGGTTCTTTTAGGAGGTTAAGTTCAATTTTTAACCCTCATTATCAGTTAGCAAACTGAATAACAATGTGTTGTGTTGAGTGAGCATAATCACAAACGGAAGAAATCCGTTGAGTCAACTTGACAAAATGTTTGGATAAACTAACAACCCTATCATCATACTACTGAGATCATACTACTCTAATCATTATACTACATTACAGTGTTAAGCCGTGATATGGCCAAAATAGACGGTTTTATTTGTGCGGTGTCGTTAGGCCGCAGGACGTCAGATTCAGTTGATCAAGGTAGCACACAGCGGTTTTATTTATTTATATTGTGCGGGGACTAAATATACTTTTACTTTCTAGGGTGTAGAAGGTGTAAGTTAACCTAGTATCGTGTTTTTTATAGATTAACGAATTGAAGATCAAGTGGATAATTGTCTTTTAGTTAAATTACCTAGATAAAAGATAGTAGTTGGTTTTAGGTAAAAGTCCTAAATGCATAAAAGTAAATAAGTGGAAGGATATCCGGAGTATGCAGATCAGGGAAATGTTGACCAAGATATCATTGTTGGGTTAGAGAAAGGTAATTATGCTTATGTTTTGACTATGCTTGGAATGATGTAGATCTAGTTGGATGAGTCAATTACACAGACCAACTTGTCTCTGACCTCTCAGAGTTCTCTTTGAGCAGTGAGAAGTATGTCACTTGGTCGTATAACTGAAAGGTAACTATACCTCGGAGGTTATCCTCAGTAAAGTACTAGGTTTATTAGTGAGTTGAGCTCTAATCCTAACCCTCGTTATCAGTTTAGTTAACTGAATAACAACGTGCCGTGTTGATTGAACACTGATCACAAACGGAAGGAATCTGTCGATTTAAGTTGGCAAAACCTTAAGTGAAAACTAACAACCATTCCATCATACTAATGAGATCATATCAATTCAAACATTATATAGCATTACAGTTAAGATACTGATAGTAAAGCAGATAGAAACCTAATGAATACCTGAACAGTTGATATGACTAAGTTGTAACACCCCATTTTCCTCATACATGGTATAAAGGTACGCATTTTACCCTGTAAACGTTTAATATTAACCGCGAACGATTGTTTATAGTTTAAATGTTAGAAAATGTAGAAAATGTGTGATCAGGCCGTTTGTCTCGTTTTAGGGTGTTTTGTCGCGTTTGGGTTTGTCGCGATACGCGACATTGTTGTTCAAAACGCGACGAGTAAAAATTCCTTCGAATGTCCAATTTATCGCGTTTCAGTGGTGTGTGTCACGTTCTAGTATCGCGAAACGTGATCTATTGTCGCAAAACGCGATAAAAGTCTCTGAAATGACTTTTAAGTCCATTTTAATGGAATCTTTTGGGGGTGTGATGTGTGCGAGGTGGTGTATAAAATACTATTAATTTTTACAAGGAAATACTATTAAATACGATACAATTTTATACAAGTTATTTATTTATTTATAGAGTGGATATACCTAAACCTTGCTACAACACTTATAGGTAGTGTACCTAATCGTACAGTAGTGTAATTTTTAGTAAGTCCGGTTCGTTACACAGGGAGACTTAGCCAAGTTTAACGCTATATTTTTTTAACTTATAATTGTAAAAATACAAAAATATATATAAGTAGTATTATTATAAAAGGGGGTTTTTACGGTTTAATGACTGGTTGGTCGATTTTAAAACTTTAGTCGCAGTTAAAACCTAATGTAAAATATTAAAAATAAATATAACTTAAATTAAAGCGTAAAGTAAATAACGATAATGAAATTGCGATAAATAAAAGTGCGATAAATAAAATTGCTATAATTGAAAAGTATAATAATTAAAAGTGTAATTAAATACGATGACAGTAAATAAAAGTGCGATAATTAAAAGTGCAATTAAATATGAAATATAAGAAATTAAATATGAAATAAAGGAATTATGCTTATTTAAACTTCCGTAATCATGATGTTTGATGTGTTGATTTTAGTTTATTCCCATGGGTTAATTGTCCTTTGTCCTGGATTATTTGATATGTCCATACGGATTTGTCCATAATAGTTCATCAGTCATAATCATAAAATGCGGAAGTCTTCGTCAAATTATTCTTATTCCCGAAGTCAAATATTCCAACTAATTGGGGATTCGAATTGTAACAAGGTCTTAATACTTTGTTTAATGAATACACCAAGTTATCGACTGCGTGTAATCCAAGGTTTTACTACTTTGTTAACAATTACACCAATTACCCTTGAATGTAATCCACCCCTGTTTCAACAAGTCTATTAACTATTAATCCAGTTCTGTGTCCGGTTAAATGAACAATTATTGGTATTTATAGATATCCCGCCCACCGTACCCAGTTAAGCGTATGTGGTTATATATAAATACGTCAAATTATAAGTCTATATATTAAATTAACGAGGTATCATTTAGTTAATATAAAGCCCATTAATAGCTCATAGTCTAATTTTCACAAGTGTCGTTCTTTTATCCAAACCTCAATTATGGTCCAAAGCCCAATTACCCAATCTTAATATTTAGCCCAACATCACGATTACTTCAGCATTAAATAAGCATAATAATAACTTAGCTACGAGACATTAAATTAAAAAGGTTGAACATAACTTACAATGATTAAAAATAGCGTAGCGTTACACGGACAGAATTTCGACTTACACCCTTACAACATTCGCTAACATACCCTTATTATTGGAATTTAAAATTAAAATTAAAATTAAAATTATAATATATATATATATATATATATATATATATATATATATATATATATATATATATATATATATATATATATATATATATATATATATATATATGTTTACGTTGAGAGAAAGGAAAGAAAAAAGATGTTAAGGTTATATGATCACCAAACTGCGAAATTTATAGGCATGTGGCCAGCCACCTACTGCCATGCGATAGCATGGAAAATGCTCTTCCAGGCCATGCGATCGCATGGCCCCTTTTTCCAGCTCACATGAACTTGTTTCCTAGCTTGCCGACGGTTTAATAAATAAATATAATATATAAATAATTTTAAGAATTATTTAAATATTATATTATATTTATGTGCATAGTTGACTTGTAATTTTTAGTCCGTTGCGTCGAGCGTTGAGAGTTGACTCTGGTCCCGGTTCCGGATTTTCGAACGTCCTTGCGTACAATTTAATATCTTGTATTTTGCGTTTTGCGACTTGTACTCTTGTAATTTTGAGACGTTTCTCATCAATAATTTGAACCACTTTGATTGTACTTTGTACTTTTGAGCTTTTTGGTCGTTTGCGTCTTCAATTCGTCGAATCTGTCTTTTGTCTTCACCTTTTATTATTTAAACGAATATCACTTGTAAATAGAACAATTGCAACTAAAAGCTTGTCTTTCTTGAGGGATAATGCTATGAAATATATGTTCATTTTTAGCATTATCAAATATTCCCACACTTGAGCGTTGCTTGTCCTCAAGCAATATAGTCTTGAAATAAAAACATACTAGAATCACTTCTTTATTCTTCACACTTTGTACATCAGTGATTTCTATACGGCGGTATGAACAATGGTAGTAACGATGTGGTTTACAGTCCCACATGACTATAAAAATTTAGACCCTTAAGGAAATTGGATCTTTATGAAAACATTTGATCTTTTGAAAATTCAATCTAGTTTTTACCCTAGATAAGTTTTCCGAAATAACCCTTCACCAGTGTTTTGCAAATTGTTTTTGTGGGTTTGGTGGGTTTCATATTTGAAAATTTTAGCTCAAAACTTGCGGTTTTGTGTCACCCACTTGCTAACCTTGTATTGGGAAAGCAACACGTCCAGTATACTTGCTCCGTATATTACCTTTTGGTAAACTACCGTCCGGTTGTAAAGGAAAGCGTTGAACAAGTAACTGTTAAGGCAATGTCCCCTAACATGCTTTTAATTATGGTCTATAACGTGTCGGATGCAATTACTATCCTTTGTAGGAGCAATAGTAAAGCTCACCCTTATAATTTTTTCGGTCTGGCACAAGGTCCTGTCTTCGACCATGCTATGCAACCACCGTTCTTATAGTTGACACCCGATTTGGTTCAGGTGACCTAATGAATTCCAGGTGAATTCCTAGAATTTTACGTTCAATGGTAGTGAACGCATTAAAAATGGGTTTTTCAGAAAACAAATCGGTTTATAATTTGATCAAAATATTTTCTCGTTCAAGCTCGAGTTTAGATATCATCGAATTCCTTGAGTTTGTAATTCTTAATTTTTAAAGTCAATCTCAAGGATTGAGTAATATCAGGCTTAAAAGCTGATTTTTAATTTTTAAGGAGATTATCCTTTTCTGGGGGTCTGATTCATTAGTCTTATCAAGCTAATTTGCACGGCGCCCTCCCCATTTTACGAGACAGATCCTCTCATGGTTAGGATAAGTCTGACCACTTGGCGACCCTGTTTGATGTTAAGGTCCGTGGATTTCCAGCTGATTTTCGAGAAAACTTTTCTAGTATTTTCGTCAACCTACAGCTGGTCTGGACGACAACTTCCTGACCTAAATCAAGAAGCGCGTGTCTTTTTCGGAAGACTTTACTTCCTTTTAATGATGGAATTGATTCATCGTGTAGATCCATCTTTCTTTCAAATATATTACAATTTACCGGGTAAAACGTTTAATTTTGTCCAAAACAAAAGTATCTTCAATTATTTGTACAAAAATATGTGATATATGTTTTAAATAACTTGGTAAATTTTTACCACACTTGGCTTTTATTTTCCTTTCTTTGCCTTTTTATTGTCCTCTATTCCATTTTAAATGAATTCTAACATTTTGGGTTGTTTCTCAATTTATGTCTTTTCCGAGGTAACAATAATTTCGGTGTTAACACCTAGTTTTATCGTTCATAAATATGTATAAACATGATTTTGAGTTCATTTAATTAAAAATTTTGAAAAATTTTACTAGAATTGGGTAGTCAGTATATAAGACTAGGGATGTTCTTTATTATCAGAGAGCACTAGATTCTAATACAACTACTGCGTTACTAGTATTTTTTTTTTAATGGTAACCAAGTGTTTAAATTAAAAAAATTTAAAATCCGAAAGAATTTAACCCCTTCCCACACTTAAGATCTTGCAATGCCCTCATTTGCAAGAAATCAGTAACAATTTAAATTATTGAGGGTGATTAGCGTAGAAACATGATTAAATTTTACCAAAGTTTTCAAACATATTGGCGTTTGTTTTAAAAGCAAAGATTTTTGATTTTTTTAATGTTTTTGACATACTTTAATTCAATAAGATTAAAAATATTGATAACAAAAGTTCTCGTCCCTCCTTCGGGTAAAGCAATTTCGGTTCAACGACCTAGTCTTCAACTCACGACGAATTTTAAATATCAAATTTTTAACTTAATGAAATAAAGTAAATTTTTGTTTTTAAATTCACACCAAACTTAAATTTAAAATGCATAAAATTTCATATTAGTATTATTAATATTTTTAATTTTACAAACTTATATTAAAAATAGTAGTTTAAAATATTTACAAACTTAAATATATATATATTTTTTTAAATTTATAATATTAATTTTAAAAACATGGTAAAGATAAAATTAAAAATCTTTTTGGTCTTTTATCCCACTTTAATCAATCAAATATTATCAAAAATATACGCCCCTCTTTTCGGTAAAGTAATTTCGGTTATATTACCTAGTTTTACTCCTGAAGAATTTCTGAAATATTTTAGGTTGATTGATTAAAGATATTTATACCTTAAGAATAAACGGTAAATTTCGCAGTGATGTAATAAATTTTTGTATGATATCAATAATTTCGGTTACGCATACCTAATTTTATTGAATACCAATTTAATACTTTATAGCGAACGATTCAGCGTTTATTATCAAAAGGTTAAAAGCAATAAAATAAAAATAAAAACTGTACATACTTACCTTTGAAATAGAATTCTCAGTGACCTGCTTTAGCCCACTCATAAGATAGTCAGACTAATTGGTTTTCCATAGCTACATAGGCATAACCTCGAGCATTGAATGATTTTTCTTCGAAACATATGAACGGTCCTTCTCTACATAAAGTAACGAACTCGGTATTGGAATATGTCTGATTCGTCGAGCATTTTCCTTCGTGTGACCATTTTCCGCATTTGTGACATCTTTCAAGGTGTCGTGCTCTTCTTTTCACTGCGGATTTTGATTTTCCTTTACCAAAATGTAACTTATTATGATCGTTTCTGAGTTCTTTTCTTACTCCATCCAATTTGGCTCTTATTACTGATACCAGGTCACTCGGGAGTGTGTCATTATTACGTTTAGTGATCAAAGCGTGTAGCATTAGACCATGGTTCAGATCAAAGGAATTCTTCATCTCGTAAAACCTAAAAAAAATAAAAATTCAGAATGGGGGGAGAAGACTAGTTCTTTAGGGTCTGCTAGGGAAAGACCATTCGGATTCCATTCTCGAAGACTGCACGAAAACAGAATATCTAACTCTAACAGAAATACATATTACCCTAAAAATATTCGAACCTCCCCACACTTAGTTAGATGTGGTATTGAAATTGTGATTAACTTCGTTTTCAATTGGACTATCAACAACTTGTATATCTTTGACTTTTGCTTCAAGCCAATTGTTGATTTCCTCCGTAACTTTCATAAATTCAACTAACATTGCCTTTTCTTTTGGCGATAAATTGGATACTAATCTGTTACATAACTTAAAGTTTCCCTTAATCCTAGCATCATGAATCCGTTTATAAAGTTTCTTCGTTGAACTGTTAAAAACGGGTTCATCTAATTTCGTATCATCAACGGGGTTCTTTGTGATCGGATCATCATTAAGTGTTTCTTCATCTTCCCCACACTTATGCGTTTTTATTGGTCTAACAGTTTTGGTTGGTGGAGATCTAAACTTTCGGTTCACAAAGGTGATCGGTTTATCACCATCCCTAAGTGTCATTCTACCTTCTCTTATTTTAATGAACGCCTCGGTGGTTGCTAAAAATGGGCGACCTAAAATTAGAGGAATATCAAGGTTTTCCTCCATATTAATCAGTATGAAGTTTGCAACAAAGGTCAAACTTCCCACCTTAACAAGTAAATTACTTGCTATTCCAACCGGGTGTTTAATGGTTAGGTCAAATGATTGAACACCTATTTTGGTTGGTTTTAATTTACCCATACCTAATCTTTTGTATAAGGAAAGAGGCATAATATTTGCACTTGCTCCTAAATCTGCGAGTCCATTATATACAGCACCATCATTAAGCAAGCAAGAAATGATAAATTCACCCGGGTCTCCTACTTTAGTAAGTCGAGTTGGTTTGTAAACCTTTTTCGGGTGTTCTTTTCTTGGTTCTTTCACTTCTATTTGAATTTCTTTTTCTTCATTTCTTGGAATGGGAGGTTTGTATAAGAATTCTTCTTCATCACTCCAATTTGAATCCTCCTTATTTTCCATTTTTGATTTTTCATATGTTGTTGATAACATATTTATGTTTTCATTTTGAAGGTTTTCTTGGGTAGTGAAATTATGATTGACTTCATTGTCAACTTTCATCGAACCATGTATGTAATGTTCAACTCTGTGACCATTAACTTTAAATTCAATCCCATTTGAATTTATTAACTCTATTGTTCCGTATGGGAAAACTCTTTTGACTATGAATGGTCCAGACCATCTTGATTTCAATTTTCCAGGAAATAGCTTGAATCGTGAATTGAAAAGAAAAACTCTGTCTCCTTCTTTAAATTCTTTTGAACTTCTGATTCTTTTATCATGCCATGTCTTCGTTCTTTCCTTATAGATTAACGAATTTTCGTATGCTTCATATCTTAATTCTTCTAATTTTGTTTAATTGACTTAACCGTAGATGTCCAGCTTCATATAAATCAAGATTACATGTCTTCAAAGCCCAAAATGCTTTGTGTTCAATTTCTACTGAAAGATGACATGCTTTTCCGTAAACGAGTTTAAAAGGTGTGGTTCCAATTGGAGTTTTGTAGGCTGTTCTAAAAGCCCAGAGTGCATCCTCCAATTTCATGGACCATTCCTTCGGATTTGATCCTACGGTTTTCTCTAGAATATGTTTTAAAGCTCGGTTGGTATTTTCAACTTGTCCACTTTTTTGTGGATGATAAGCAGTGGAGATTTTATGAGTTACTTCATATCTTTTAAGAACTTTCTCAAGTTGATTGTTACAAAAATGAGTACCCCGATCACTTATTAAAGCTTTCGGTGTTCCGAACTGTCACGACCCTGAAAATTTCGACTAATTTTAAACCAAACTCTCGATACGATTTATAATTCTTGACAAGATAAGCCAAGTTTGTTAGGATTAGTCTCAAAAATTGTGAACTGTTTCATATATTCAATTGTCCTTTTGACCATTCTCGACGATTCACGAACCACTATCTGTAAATAGACACATATATATTTAAATATGTGAATTTGAAATATAAATTGAAATATTGTATGACGTAATTGTTAGAACTAATAATGTAAAATAAAATAACATATAATAACTATTATTTAAAAGGTAATTATACTGTGTTTGCTTTAATGTATACCCATTTTATGTTCATACTACTTTATTAGCAATAAGATAAATTGGTTACCGTGTGAATTGATTTCTTAATTCTTCTGCACCACTACATTTTATGTATATATATATATATCACTTTTAGCTGGTTCCACGATTGAGAAGGAAGTTGGTGACAGAGTTATTACAGCTCGATCAATTTGTCTCTCTATCTTTATATATACAAACGCATATACACTGCTACTAGTCTCGTGTTCCTATTTAATTGATGCTTCCTATTTTAATCAATACCACAAACACCAGCGACCTCATTAGGCACTACTACTTGTTTCTTTATCCTCTATTATTGTGATAGGATGCAACTAAAAATATCCCTAAGAAACCCACATTTATTTCTTCTACTTTAATAAACCAACACTATATTCAAATCAATCATACAATTTGTTATACATCCCAATCGCCTTTTTATTTTCCTATTCTTGATTGCAAAATTTCTGTTCCTGATTACCTTGGTTTAGGTAGAAGTTGATAGATATTTAGATATTTATAAAAGTCTAATAGTTCCTCCTAATCATCGATATATATCACTTCTCTTTCTCCATGAACATCATAATATCACCACCATACTCGATTATCTCCCTCCTTGTTCTTCTTCATTCGACTATCAACACCAACCCAACCACCACCTTGAACCCATTGGTTATCATCACCACTGCAACCATCACTATCCGTCACCATACTCTCCCTCTCAACCCTTAAACCACCGGTTACCACCCTCACCTTTCCACCTTCTTTGATCACCACCCTCTCACGTTTAAGTTTAACAACCAAACACCAACGTGGACTAACACAATACCCCTAACACCGTCTTCAATTAACAACCATCATCACTTAAATTTACTAAACCCGTCACTCTCCTTCATCGTTGTATGAACCACCATAAAACCAATTCCACTTCTAATTATTTTACGTCTCTTACACCATGAATAACACAACCATAAACTACGAACAATACTTTACACCTGCAGCTACAATCACTTCTGACATTCTGTTTAACCATAACAAATCACCACTGTCCACCACCATTAAGATCACCATCCCTACTGCTATTGATCAAGACTGCTGCAACTGCTGTTGTGTTCCTGTCTTCTTGCTCGTAAACCAACCACAACACACCCTTGCTGCTACTAAACTTTTTCCGTTTCTATTCCTGTTTTGTTTAAACCAAGTTGATATTGATGATTAAAGGTGGTGATGATATTAAACTATATATGATGATAAAGACGTTTCCTTTTTACTTTTTCTTTTGGCCAACGACTAATAAACCCCTAAGCACTTGGGATGTGGACCCATCCTATTATTATGTCCGTGAAACTTGTATTAAAAAAAACGCATGCTTTAAGATTTAGTGGGAGCAGGTAAAGTTAAATAAATTGAGGCGACTTCTTTTCATCCTTTTTCCTTCGAATCCTAAGTTCAACTTAGTGATAGTTTTACTAGCGGGCTCCTATCTTCGTTTGTGGCCAACAACATTAAGTATTTATTTCTATTTGGTGGACCGAGATATCATGTAATGAGGACACATGATGATGTAATTAAAGCATGATAGGGTTAATGATTTAAATATTGATGAAGATGACGAGCTGGAATTTATTTTTATTTAAACTGCCGATTCAACCTCAAACAAAATCCATGAAACAGGCTTATGTGTTCAAACTTATGGATGTTGGGCCGAGGACTATAAATGTTGTTGGGCCAGATTATTAGGGACGGTGAAGATGGGTTAAAACAATTAAGGGTCGACTTAGAATATAAAAGCATAGACAGAGCAGATGGTTTAGTAGTGTGTGTGATGATCTAGAGGTCACAGGTTCAATCCCTGTTGTGCCATTAATTTTTTTTAGAAAAAGAACCAGAATTATTTCAGTTGGGCCGAATCATTTCATTTCGGGGCCTTGGGCTGTGATTATCTGTTGGGCCGAAATATTCCTAGATGGGTCGAAGCCCAATTTAGATCAAGAAGATTATGATGAAGAGATTATGTTTTGATGATACAAGTTATAAATATTAATCTATATAA
Organism: Rutidosis leptorrhynchoides; assembly: GCF_046630445.1. Classification (NCBI taxonomy): domain Eukaryota; kingdom Viridiplantae; phylum Streptophyta; class Magnoliopsida; order Asterales; family Asteraceae; genus Rutidosis; species Rutidosis leptorrhynchoides. Next base: position 165,078,581 of record NC_092338.1, on the reverse strand, counting down.
AACAAAAAAACATGACAGATTAGTTGGTTAAGGGTGTTTGTGCTTTATCGAGACGTCTTGGGTTCAAGCCTAGGAAATGGCAGTTTTTATATTTTTTTGGAGCTTTTTCCTCTTAAGGTAGTATTTACCATTATCATTATTATTATTATCATTCTTATTATTATTATTATTAGGAAAATAAGTAGTATTATTATTAGTATTATTATTATTATTATTATTATTATTATTATTATTATTATTATTATTATTATTATTATCATCATCATCATCATCATCATATCACAACAAATAAATAAATTGCATATAAAAATATATTTAAAATATATATTTAAAATATTTTGTATATAAAAATATATTTAAAATATATAAAAATATAATATATTATAAATTTATTAGTATTACACATAAAGTATATATTAAACATAATAACACTATTTACGTAAATATTTACATATAACAAATATATTACTAAATTAAATAATTAACATATATATAAACTAGTTTGATTACCATTACATGCTCATTATATGTATTAATATATATACTTAATATAGGTTCGTGAATCCGAGACCAACCCTATATTTGTTCAATGACGTCATATGTATTTTTACTACAAAATACAGTATGGTGAGTTTCATTTGCTCCCTTTTTAATTGCTTTTGCAATATATATTTTTGGGCTGAGAATACATGCGCTGTTTTTATAAATATTTACGAAATAGACACAAGTACTTAAAAATATATTCTACGTTGAGTTGTACCACTGGCATACTTCCCTGTAGCTTGGTAACTACTATTTACATGTGGTATTGTAAACGCGAATCCTGTTGATAAATTTATCGGGCCTGACAACCCCAACCGGACTGGACGACCAGTATTCAATGGTTGCACAATACTTCGTTTCGTTACTACACTTGGTACGGTGTAGGGAGATTTCATAATAAAGGGAATATGCAACGTTGATTAAATGTTAAGTATGGTTACCAAGTGCTCAACCACTTAGAATGCTTTACATACACTTGCGAGTGTATTATGATTATAATTATGAAATCTTGTGGTCTATTGAAACTATTGATAACTGTAGTTACGATAAACCTATGAACTCACCAACCTTTTGGTTGACACTTTAAAGCATGTTTATTCTCAGGTATGAATTAAGTCTTCCGCTGTGCATTTGCTCATTTTAAAGACATTACTTGGAGTCCTTCATGGCATATTTAGGACAGCACCTCGCATTGGGACCAGATGTTGATGACTTCGTCCAGGTGGATAAGGACGGTTTGTTACAGTTGGTATCAGAGCGGTGGTCTTAGTGAATCGGGTCTTGCATTAGTGTGTCTAACTGATAGTTGTTAGGATGCATTAGCAAGTCTGGACTTCGACCTTAGCTGCATATTATAAGTATTGTTTATCATTCTTAATAGAAAATTTTTTGCTTATTATTCCTAAGTCTAGACACGACTTCTTGCACTTATTTGATAGTTAGTGTATAGACAAAAATTTATATCTTAGCGTATCTGTTACTGTAGACTTTATCTGACACGTTTCCTTAAATCTCTCCGTAATCTACGGGATCTTCTGTACTATACATAGATATTCTATGTAATTAGAATATCATTCGATATCTGAAATTCATTTCATACAAAAAAAACTCTTTATCTAACCGAGCAAAATGGAACTCACCCCTAGTTCAAGCCTCTCGGATTCCGAGATGGAGTCCCACTCCAGCTCCAGAAGCAGCGTCACCAGAATGAATCAATCAATCAGCCATCCCCAATTCATCTGATGAGTTCGTAGTCGATTTAACCAATGGAGACAAGAAGAAGGCGATCCTTTCCTTCCACCAACCGAATTCACCTCTTGGCAAAGAACCTGAATCACTTACCGCGAACCGTTCGAAACACCATTTTCACTCTCGTTGCCCGAATATTTCGCCACGATCATATTCTATTCACAATTCTAAACCTTATTCATCCGCTCGTTCCGACCGACAATCATCCCGGAATAATAGAAGAAGTCAACGAACTTCGCGCTCGAGTTGTAGTTTTGGAAAATATGGTGCAAAACCTACCAGCTCCAGCAACAGCACCGGCACCAACAGTACCACCAACAATCTAAGTTTCAACACCACATGCCTCAACATCTCATTCTGTACCTCGAGCATAATCATCGTTCTACGTATCATTCTATCTACTTTATCTTCGTTTTACATATTGTTCTACATCGATTATCTCCGCTTTATGTATCGTTCTACCTCATTTATCTTCGTTCGACATGACGATTATGTAATCTCTAATGTTTTAGAGATTATGTAATCAAGTATTAATGATAAATCAAATGGGTTTAATATCTTATTGACTCATTAAATCCATGATTACATCTGAAGAAAATATACATGTATGTATATTTTCATAAAAATTGTAATTAAAAATTCTTTTGTACAAACTGTTAATCGTGAAAATATTTTAACGGGTAGGTAATACCCGAGAAATATTTAGATTTCACATTAATAAGTTACACTGTACACTCTTCAGTTCTGATTTAGCAGTCATTAACAATACTGCTCAAGTTCGCACATATACGTATCCGTTCACCAAAGAACAACTATTTTCATTCAAATTCAATTTCATATTTGGATTTTTACCTATCAGAATCCAACAAGTGGCTTAATGAAGAAAACATCGGACAAAATAAAATTTGTTAGAAACAAATGAACTAACTAATTGAAATATTGTTAAGATTCCACGCTAACTGTTCCTAGCTAACTATTCCTAGCTAACTGGTTACATTTTATTTATCGCAATTTACATTCTCGCAACTTTATTTATCGTCATTTAATTTTTGTTATTTACTTTTACGCACTTTAAGTCGGGACACATGTACACAATACGTCGGATTAATTCTGAGACAATACGTTGTACACGGGTCATGATATATATTTATTTATTTTATGCACTTTAAATAATGGGACACGTATACAAGGTTTCAACCTATCATATCGACCCATCTATATATATATTTCGGAACAACCATAGACACTCTATATGTGAATGTTGGAGTTGGCTATACAGGGTTGAGGTTGATTCCAAAATATATATATGGTTTGAGTGGTGATCAATACTGAGACCGGTACACGGGTCACGATACGTATTAATTAATTCGAATATTATATATTAAACTATATATGGACTATTGGACTATTGGACTATTGGACTACTAACTTTGGACAATTAAAATGAATTAAAATATTGATTATAACATATGAAACTAAACAATTCTTCAAGTTTGCCACTTGATTTCATCCTAAACATCCTTTGTAACTTGATTTCATCTTAAACCTCATTTGAATCTTGATGATTCCAATCCATGTTCAAATCTTTCATGATTCTTGAAAACACCTCGATCGATAGGATGAACCAACCGTACTTCATCTACGGAAGAAAAGATTGATGCATATAGTTATGCACCTGAAAAACCCTCGGAAACTGAGTAAATGTTTAACACGTATCTGTGCTAGCACCATTGGCGTTGTTATTACCGAAAAAATCACTTTATAATCCCTTTTCAAAATAGCCAAATTTTGTCACAGCTCCAATAGACGTACCAGCAACCTCATTGCTCCTTGGCTTAAATCTTTTCGACAAATCACAATATTTATCTATTAAAGTCTTATCATGCACTCATCGACATCTTATAGCGATAGTTGCCATACCAAATACCGGGAAGCATTAATCATTAATTCTCGAAATTCGCAGCATTCCTACGTCAACAGTTATATATCTATATATAACGTATATCTTCTGGACCGATAAATTTCAATTCGGAATCTTTAAATTCTTGAAAAGCACTCAAGCTTACGAATCAGATCTATGAGTTCTGAAAATGCTGATGAAGCAGCAAAAGTTGTAGATTGTTTTAATGACCAAAAGTTTGATGAAAAAAAAAATGGAGTGTTGGAAACACTCAATAGAAAATTGGTACTGGAAAACGAATTGAGCAAACCATGAAGGAGATTGTGAACAAATCACAAAGACTAAGCCTGTACTTAACAAATCCAGATGATTCAGTATCTGCTGAAACCTTTAAACGAATATCTTGCTCCTACTTATTCTAACTCCTTGTGGAAGGATTTTCTTCATCAACCTCCGATCTTAGAAATTCCAAAATATCGTCATAAATATCTTCGACATTTCTGAAGATATATTCATAAATATTCTTGTCTGAAATCATCTATCTCTTCGTGCTATTTGTGTTACATACTAAAAGAAACTGTCTTAGTTTCTATATTCTTTAAAATACGAATTTAAAATATGAATGATTTTGAAGTAGTGTTGGGAAATGATGCATGAGTTAGTATAATATAATGACAATTGGCCAACATCATTATATTACAGTAAATCATGCTGAGTTTCTAATGGAACGTGATGATGGTTCACAGGTCTTACCCTCATCATGTGCCATGTTACATGACTATTTCATTCTACTTAATTTCTAAGCATATCACAGAAATATTTCCTTGATATTTCTGTTCTTCCGTAACTCCAAAAATCTGCTAGTAAATCGTGCGATTACATTTCCTTTCTGATTAGAAGATTTCTTTAAATTTCTTGAATTCCGAAAATCAACCGTGACCCCGTCAAAAGTTAAATCTCTATCTCAATCTTTTGTGACAGCTTCACTCGTATGCTTCACATAATCAAATCGTTTTATCCATATCACTCAATGATGATAAAACTCTAATTATCAACTCATATTTGTCATGAAAACATTTTTATTGTTAGCCATGATCACCTCACTCAAATTTCGGGATGAAATTTTTTTAACGGGTAGGTACTGTCACGACCCGGAAAATTGTCCTTTTGACCATTCTCGACGATTCACGAACCACTATCTGTAAATAGATACATATATATTTAAATATGTGAATTTGAAATATAAATTGAAATATTGTATGACGTAATTGTTAGAACTAATAATGTAAAATAAAATAATATATAATAACTATTATTTAAAAGGTAATTATACTGTGTTCGCTTTAATGTATACCCATTTTATGTTCATACGATTTTATTAGCAATAAGATAAATTGGTTACCGTGTGAATTGATTTCTTAATTCTTCTGCACCACTACATTTTATGTACATATATATCACTTTTAGCTGGGTCCACGATTGAGAAGGAAGTTGGTGACAGAGTTATTACAGCTCGATCAATTTGTCTCTCTATCTTTATATATACAAACGCATATACACTGCTACTAGTCTCGTGTTCCTATTTAATTGATGCTTCCTATTTTAATCAATACCACAAACACCATCGACCTCATTAGGCACTACTACTTGTTTCTTTATCCTCTATTATTGTGATAGGATGCAACTAAAAATATCCCTAAGAAACCCACATTTATTTCTTCTACTTTAATAAACCAACACTATATTCAAATCAATCATACAATTTGTTATACATCCCAATCGCCTTTTTATTTTCCTATTCTTGATTGCAAAATTTCTGTTCCTGATTACCTTGGTTTAGGTAGAAGTTGATAGATATTTAGATATTTATAAAAGTCTAATAGTTCCTCCTAATCATTGATATATATCATGTCACGACCCGGAAAATTTCGACTAATTTTAAATCAAACTCTCGATACGATTTAGTATTCTTGACACGATAAGCAAAGCCTGTAAGGTTGAGTCTCAAAAAGTTTGAACTATTTCAAATATTCAATTGACCTTCGACTGCTCTCGACGATTCATGAACAGTTAACTGTAAATAGATATGTGTGTGTGTATATATAAATAATAATTTGGAAAATATAAATTGAGGTATTGTATGTGGTTGTTGTTAAAATTCATTATTTAAAATAAAATAAAAATAAGATATTATAATAATTAAAATATATCTATATATATAAAAATAATGTATATTGAAAATAAATATTAATGATTGTAAAACTCGTTTGATGTTCCGATTGATATTAAGTACGTTAAATTCAAACTTATTGGATTTTAAAATAAATGGTAATTCAAAAAAAAAAAAAATATAGTTGATTTAAAATATGGGATTTTTCCGAAAACTTTTACCCGCCACTAACTAACGACGGAGATCAATAGAATATTCGTAATTAAAACATCGGCAGATAAATCTAAATGTTAGACTGCTTCACTGTACTTAATTGAGTTATTGATTGATTATTATTTATGTTACTGTTTCCCTGTGAATCATTGATCAATCATAATATCTTCTATTAATATACAATCTATTAATATAAATATATATACGCATACTCATGGAATTTGAAAACCAACTTTTTATCAAAACCACCATTTCTTATAACCATCAATCATCTATATTAAACCCTCACAAGATGATACTCGTATCTTCTGTTGTTTTAGTTTAACATTACCATCAAATCATCACACATCTTGGTTCTGTGTTCTAATTACATTAAACAAATACCCACAAACGACCTCCATCGAAACCAAACCACAACCCACCAAGTCAAAGAAATTATCAAACCATCTATCTATTACTATTCGGGTGTCGAGAACAATCACAAAACATCACCATTTTTGTTGATTATCAAACCATGCCACAAACACATCGACCTTCAACCCCATTTTTCCATCATCGCCTTTGTACACCTCCGACCACCCAAACATTTCCCATACATCACCATAACCACCACCTATGTACTATTGGTTATAATTCTTGTTTCCTGTTTACATCTCAAACGAGGCCTACACATAACCCATCACCTTTTTGCAATCCATACCACCACCTTGAAACATCCATCACCACCCCGAAAAAATCGTCACCACCACCGAGTACAATCACCATGAACAACCACGACCACCTTTCTTTATATATGTTTTGATGAACCATCGGCTAACCATAAACCCGCCACCACCACCACCTTCGTTTAACCTTCACCATGTCGATTCCACCTCCATCCATCACAACCACTAACCACCATCTCTATCCTCTCTCTTTCATCCTCTCTCACTCTATATCTCTCTCTCCTCTTTTTCTTTTCTTCTTGATCGTGAATCAACCAAATCGAACCACTTTTGGTTGTAGACATTCTTCACTAATTTCGTTCCCATCACTACCATCATACAAGTTGTTGTTTCCGTTATCTGCTCGAAGGTAACCACCACCAATCACCTCCGTTATTTTCTGTTTTCTGTTTTCAATGGCCACCTTGGACAACCATAACAACATCATCATCTCTGCTGTATGCTTACATTTCTGCTCCAAGTAAAAGAGAATAATAATTATGATCATATTTAAATAGTTACTTAAATATACAAAGCCTTAGTGATAAAGTGTCGGCAAATTTGTCTATTGATTGATAATGGTGGGGTCAATTTGCAATATGATGAGCTGTACATGGAAGTAATTGAATTAATCAAGCTCAGAAAAACACGGGCCGATTGAAATGGGACCCCTTTTAATTTACGGAGTATTAATTCTATGGTATTGGGCTTAGTAACTATTTATATGATTGGGCCATGATGATTAAATCGTATCTGGGCCGTGATAAGCCTGTTGGGCTGCGATCCAATGTTTATGATGGAGCGTGATTCACTTTTACTATATAGCAGAGATGATACATGATATGATAATTAATTAAGTGTTGAAGATAAAGATTAGAAACGAAAAATTTAAGGATGATTAGGATTATGAATGAGATTCTTATGAGGAATAGATAAAGATGATAATGGTTATACGATAATACGTTGATGAAGTTAGAAAGGTGATATAAATATAAAATGAGGCGGTATTGACGACCGAATAATGATAAGAATAGAATGATTATGATGCAGGACCTTATAAGACAATGATATTATGATGTGAATATGATATTGATGAAGCGATGAAGGCGATTATGATAAAATGATAATTTAGGTGACGGTTTACGAAAAAATAATGATAATGATGTGTGTACGATGATAAAGAGTAAATGATTAAATTTTTGATGGTGATACGGTTATGATAATGGCGACGATCAAAGTAATAAAAAATGATTATGATGGAGAAAGGGTTTAGGTTGTTATCGGGTTAGTGGGACGTCGCGGGTTCAAACCCGGACTTGGGCATTATTTTTAGGGCTACTTCCTTAAGGTAGTTATTTATCTATTTATTATTATTATTATTATTATTATTATTATTATTATTATTATTATTATTATTATTATTATTATTATTATTATTATTATTATTATTATTATTATCATAATTACTTTTATATTAACAATATTATCATAACAAATAAATATTTTCCATAAAAGAGTATATTGTTACAACTACCCTAATATTTCATATAATTATATATAGTAGGATTTTTTTATAAATATTTACAAATTACAAGTTATTTATTTTAATATAATATTAAACTATATAAGTATTAACTATTTTAAATATATACAAATTAAATATATAAGATATATAATTTAAGATATAATATATAAATTTATTTGATTACGAATATATGTATTAATATACATATGAATGATATAGGTTCGTGAATCCGAGGTCAACCCTACACTTGTTAAATGACGTCATATGTATTTTTACTACAAAATACAGTATGGTGAGTTTCATTACTCCCTTTTTATATATATTTTTGGGCTGAGAATACATGCGCTGTTTTATAAATATTTTACGAAATAGGCACAAGTACTAAAACTAATTCTATGTGGGTTTAAACCAGAAATATACCCTTAGCTTGGTAACATTAAACTACTTGTCTATGTACGGTAGGCGCGAATCCTAAAGATAGATCTATTGGGCCTGACAAACCCCATCCTGACTTTGGGATGCTTTAGTACTTCGAGGTTATTTTAAACACACCTGATCTGGTGTACTTCAGAGGGTAAAAGATGAACGTTAAGGCTTGTTACCGGGTGCCTACAACTTATAGAATACTTTTATACACTTGCGAGTGTACATATATTTATAAGTGGAAATCTTGTGGTCTATTAATATATTGAAATGATTGTTATGATAAACCTATGAACTCACCAACCTTTTGGTTGACACTTTTAAGCATGTTTATTCTCAGGTACGAATTAAGTCTTCCGCTGTGCATTTGCTCATTTTAAGGACATCACTTGGAGTCGATCATCGCAATGGGACCAAATGTTGATGACTTCGTCCAGGTGGATAAGGACGGGTCGTTACAGGTGGTATCAGAGCGGTGGTCTTAGCGAACCAAGTCTTGCATTAGTATGTTTAACTGATAGTTGTTAGGATGCATTAGTGAGTCTGGACTTCGACCGTGTCTGCATGTCAAAAGTTCTGCTTATCATTTCGTGTCAGAAATCATTTGCTAATCATCCTTAGGAAATTACCTGCTTATCATTCCTAGTCTAGACACATCTTACTGCAATGATTGCATGAATAGTGTATAGACAAAATTCGTATCTTAGCGTATCTGCTAATTCATATCTTACCATATCTGTTACTGTAGGCTTTGCCTGACAGCTTCCGTATATTTCTCCGTAACTTATGGGATTTTAGTATTATATATGCATATGTAAATTATGTATCGCAGGGTACTAATCTACATCCTATAATCTATTTCTTATCGAAAAATACTTCATCTGATCGTACGAGATGAATCCCTCAACCAGTTCGAATTCCTCGAATTCCTACAGCTATTCTAATATGGAGTTTCATCTAAGCTCCGAAAGTAGTGTCACCAGAATGAATCAACCAATCATCCATCCCCAATTCATCTGATGGGTTTGTTTTCGACCTAATCAATGGAGACGTGCAGAAGGTGATCCCTTCCACTAACCGAATTCACCTTTTGATGAAGAACCTGAAGCACTTACCGGCGAACCTGTTCGTAACACCATTTTCAGCCTCAGTTCCAGAGTAGTTCGATACGATTATATTCTATCCACAATTCTGAACCTTATTCATCCGCTCGTTTCGACAGACAATCATCCCGGAATAATAGAAGAAGTCAACGAATTTCGCGCTCGAGTAATCAATTGGGAGAATATGGTGCAAAATTTACCAGCTTCAGCAACATCACCGGCACCAACAGTACCATCAGTAACAGCACCAGTACCATCAATAATCCATGCCTCAACATCTCATTCTGTACCTCGAGCATAATCTTCGTTATACACTTTGTTCTACATCGATTAATTTTTGTTCTACGAATCGTTCTATATCATTTATTTTCACGGAACATGGCGATTATGTAATCTCTAAAGTCTTAGAGATTAGCTATTCTAGCTCAAACCGAAAATCAAATGAGATTAATATCATATTAACTCATTAAATCCATGATTACATCTGAAAAAAAATATATATATATGTATGTATATTTTCATAAAGATTGTAATTAAAAATTCTTTCGTACAAACTGTTAATGGTGAATATATTTTAACGGGTAGGTAATACCCGAGGAATATTTAGATTTCACATTAATAAGTTGCACTGTACATTCTTCGAATCTGATTCAACGGTCATTTACTATCCTATGTACAACCACCGATATACGTATCCGTTCACCACAGAATAACCATTTCCATTTAAATTTCATATTTGGATTTTGACCTATCAGAATCCAACAAGTGGCATAATGAAGAAAACATTGGACAAAATAAAATTTGTTAGAAACAAAGGAATTAACTAATTGAAATTTTGTTAAGAATCCACGCTAACTGTTCCAGCTAACTGTTCCTAGCTAACTGATTACATTTTATTTATCGCAATTTAATTATCACAATTTTATTTATCGTCATTTAATTTCTGTTATTTACTTTACGCATTTAATTTATCGTCATTTAATTTCTGTTATTTATTTTACGCACTTTAAATATCGGGACACGTATACAAGGTTTTGACATATCATATCGACGCATCTATATATATTATTTGGAATAACCATAGACACTCTATATGCAGTAATGCGGGAGTTAGCTATACAGGGTTGAGGTTGATTCTCAAATAATATATATAGTTTGAGTTGGGATCGAGTCTGAGACATGTACACGGGTCACGATACGTATTAATTAATTCGAATATTATAAATTAAATTATATATGAATTATTGGACTGTTAACTGTGGACTATCGATTGGGACTATCAACATTGGACAATTAAAAAATGAATTAAAATATTAATTATAACATATGAAACTAAACAATTCTTCAAGTTTGCCACTTGATTTCATCTTAAACCTCATTCGTATCTTGACGATTACAATCTGCGTTCAAACCTTTCACGATTCTTGAAAACACCTCGATCGAGAGGATGAACCAGCCGCACTTCATCTACGGAAGAAAAGATTGATGCATATAGTTATACACCTGAAAAACCCTCGAAAACTGAGTAAACGTTTAACACGTAGCTGTACTAATTCCTTTAGTGTTATTATTACCCAAAATGATTTGGTAATCCCTTTCAAAGTAGCAAATTTTATCACAGCTCCAGCAAGTCAACTCCGACTTTTTATTTGAAATAACCTTAATATAACCTTGATATATATGCGTACTCTTTATTGTTACTGGAGAATCTTTTATATTCCACCATATTACCATCAGCGTTTAATCATCTAAAAATACAATTCTCCTGAAACCACCTCAGTTTGATAACCGATGACCCAGATCCGTTAATTTTGAAAATGCTGACGAAGTAGCATGTTGTAGATGGTCTTAATGACCAATAGTTGATGATAAAGAAGGAAGTGTTAGGAACGCTCGATAGAAAATTTGGTACTGAAAATCGGATTGAGCACACCGTGAAGGAAACAAAGAATAAATACAAGTACCAAACCCTATATTCAAAGAATCCAGGTAATTCTGGATCCGATGAAATCTTTTGAGAATATCTTGCTCCAAAGTCATGTTAAAATCTTGCGAAAAATCTTTCTTCATTCACCTTCGAACTTAGAAATTCCAAAATATCATCATAAATATCTTCGATATTTTTGAGGATATTTTCATAAATATTCATGTCCGAAATTATCTACCTCTTCGTGTTTTCAGTACTCCATTATATTGAAAACTTCTGTAAAATCTAAGTATAAATTATGAATGATTTTCTAGAGAAGTGTTGGGAATTGAAGCATGAGTTAGTATAATATAATGACGTCAGGCCAACGTAATTATATTACAGTAAGTCATGCTAAATTTCTAATGGAATATGATGAAGGTTCACAGATCTTACCCCCATCATGTGCCATGTTACACGACTCTTTTATTCTACTTAAGCTCTAAGCATATCAAGGAAATATTTCCTTTGATATTTCTGTTCTTTCGTAATTCCAACAAATTGCTAATAAATCGTGTTATTACATTTTCTTTCTGATTAGAAGATTTCCTTAAATTCCTTGAATTCCGAAAATCCACCATGACTACGTCAAAAGTTAAGACGAAACTTTTCACTCTTTTGTGATAGCTTCACTCGTACGCTTCACATGATCGAATCGTTTTATCTATATTAATCAATAATGATAAAACTCTAACTCATATTCGTCATGAAAACATTTTTATTGTTAGCCATGACGACCTCGATCAAATTTCGGGACGAAATTTCTTTAACGGGTAGGTACTGTCACGACCCGGAAAATTTTGACTAATTTTAAATCAAACTCTCGATACGATTTAGTATTCTTGACACGATAAGCAAAGCCTGTAAGGTTGAGTATCAAAAAGTTTGAACTGTTTCAAATATTCAATTGACCTTCGACTGCTTTCGACGATTCACGAACAGTTAACTGTAAATAGATATGTGTGTGTGTATATATAAATAATAATTTGGAAAATATAAATTGAGGTATTGTATGTGGTTGTTGTTAAAATTCATTATTTAAAATAAAATAAAAATAAGATATTATATTATAATAATTAAAATATATCTATATATATAAAAATAATGTATATTGAAAATAAATATTAATAATTGTAAAACTCGTTTGATGTTCCGATTGATATTAAGTACGTTAAATTCAAACTTATTGGATTTTAAAATAAATGGTAATTCAAAAAAAAAAAAATATAGTTGATTTAAAATATGGGATTTTTCCGAAAACTTTTACCCGCCACTAACTAACGACGGAGATCAATAGAATATTCGTAATTAAAACGTCGGCAGATAAATCTAAATGTTAGACTGCTTCACTGTACTTAATTGAGTTATTGATTGATTATTATTTATGTTATTGTTTCCCTGTGAATCATTGATCAATCATAATATCTTCTATTAATATACAATCTATTAATATAAATATATATACGCATACTCATGGAATTTGAAAACCAACTTTTTATCAAAACCACCATTTCTTATAACCATTAATCATCTATATTAAACCCTCACAAGATGATACTCATATCTTCTGTTGTTTTAGTTTAACATTACCATCGAATCATCACACATCTTGGTTCTGTGTTCTAATTACATTAAACAAATACCCACAAACGACCTCCATCGAAACCAAACCACAACCCACCAAGTCAAAGAAATTATCAAACCATCTATCTATTACTATTCGGGTGTCGAGAACAATCACAAAACATCTCCATTTTTGTTGATTATCGAACCATGCCACAAACACATCGACCTTCAACCCCATTTTTCCATCATCGCCTTTGTACACCTCCGACCACCCAAACATTTCCCATACATCACCATAACCACCACCTATGTACTATTGGTTATAATTCTTGTTTCCTGTTTACATCTCAAACGAGGCCTACACATAACCCATCACCTTTTTGCAATCCATACCACCACCTTGAAACATCCATCACCACCCCGAAAAAATCGTCACCACCACCGAGTACAATCACCATGAACAACCACGACCACCTTTCTTTATATAAGTTTTGATGAACCATCGGCTAACCATAAACCCGCCACCACCACCACCTTCGTTTAACCTTCACCATGTCGATTCCACCTCCATCCATCACAACCACTAACCACCATCTCTATCCTCTCTCTTTCATCCTCTCTCACTCTATATCTCTCTCTCCTCTTTTTCTTTTCTTCTTGATCGTGAATCAACCAAATCGAACCACTTTTGGTTGTAGACATTCTTCACTAATTTCGTTCCCATCACAACCATCATACAAGTTGTTGTTTCCGTTATCTGCTCGAAGGTAACCACCACCAATCACCTCCGTTATTTTCTGTTTTCTGTTTTCAATGGCCACCTTGGACAACCATAACAACATCATCATCGCTGCTGTATGCTTACATTTCTGCTCCAAGTAAAAGAGAATAATAATTATGATCATATTTAAATAGTTACTTAAATATACAAAGCCTTAGTGATAAAGTGTCGGCAAATTTGTCTATTGATTGATAATGGTGGGGTCAATTTGCAATATGATGAGCTGTACATGGAAGTAATCGAATTAATCAAGCTCAGAAAAACACGTGCCGATTGAAATGGGACCCCTTTTAATTTACGGAGTATTAATTCTATGGTATTGGGCTTAGTAACTATTTATATGATTGGGCCATGATGATTAAATCGTATCTGGGCCGTGATAATCCTGTTGGGCTGCGATCCAATGTTGCTGATGGAGCGTGATTCACTTTTACTATATAGCCGAGATGATACATGATATGATAATTAATTAAGTGTTGAAGATAAAGATTAGAAACGAAAAATTTAAGGATGATTAGGATTACGAATGAGATTATTATGAGGAATAGATAAAGATGATAATGGTTATACGATAATACGTTGATGAAGTTAGAAAGGTGATATAAATATAAAATGAGGCGGTATTGACGACCGAATAATGATAAGAATAGAATGATTATGATGCAGGACCTTATAAGACAATGATATTATGATGTGAATATGATATTGATGAAGCGATGAAGGCGATTATGATAAAATGATAATTTAGGTGACGGTTTACGAACAAATAATGATAATGATGTGTGTACGATGATAAAGAGTAAATGATTAAATTTTTGATGGTGATACGGTTATGATAATGGCGACGATCAAAGTAATAAAAAATGATTATGATGGAGAAAGGGTTTAGGTTGTTATCGGGTTAGTGGGACGTCGCGGGTTCAAACCCGGACTTGGGCATTATTTTTAGGGCTACTTCCTTAAGGTAGTTATTTATCTATATTATTATTATTATTATTATTATTATTATTATTATTATTATTATTATTATTATTATTATTATTATTATTATTATTATTATTATTATTATCATAATTACTTTTATATTAACAATATTATCATAACAAATAAATATTTTCCATAAAAGAGTATATTGTTACAACTACCCTAATATTTCATATAATTATATATATTAAGATTTTTTTATAAATATTTACATATTACAAGTTATTTATTTTAATATAATATTAAACTATATAAGTATTAACTATTTTAAATATATACAAATTAAATATATAAGATATATAATTTAAGATATAATATATAAATTTATTTGATTACGAATATATGTATTAATATACATATGAATGATATAGGTTCGTGAATCCGAGGTCAACCCTACACTTGTTAAATGACGTCATATGTATTTTTACTACAAAATACAGTATGGTGAGTTTCATTACTCCCTTTTTATATATATTTTTGGGCTGAGAATACATGCGCTGTTTTATAAATGTTTTACGAAATAGGCACAAGTACTAAAACTAATTCTATGTGGGTTTAAACCAGAAATATACCCTTAGCTTGGTAACATTAAACTACTTGTCTATGTACGGTAGGCGCGAATCCTAAAGATAGATCTATTGGGCCTGACAAACCCCATCCTGACTATGGGATGCTTTAGTACTTCGAGGTTATTTTAAACACACCTGATCTGGTGTACTTCAGAGGGTAAAACATGAACGTTAAGGCTTGTTATCGGGTGCCTACAACTTATAGAATACTTTTATACACTTGCGAGTGTACATATATTTATAAGCGGAAATCTTGTGGTCTATTAATATATTGAAATGATTGTTATGATAAACCTATGAACTCACCAACCTTTTGGTTGACACTTTTAAGCATGTTTATTCTCAGGTACGAATTAAGTCTTCCGCTGTGTATTTGCTCATTTTAAGGACATTACTTGGAGTCGATCATCGCAATGGGACCAAATGTTGATGACTTCGTCCAGGTGGATAAGGACGGGTCGTTACATATCACTTCTCTTTCTCCATAAACATCATAATATCACCACCATACTCGATTATCTCCCTCCTTGTTCTTCTTCATTCGACTATCAACACCAACCCAACCACCACCTTGAACCCATCGGTTATCATCACCACTGTAACCATCACTATCCGTCACCATACTCTCCCTCTCAACCCTTAAACCACCGGTTACCACCCTCACCTTTCCACCTTCTTTGATCACCGCCCTCTCACGTTTAAGTTTAACAACCAAACACCAACGTGGACTAACACAATACCCCTAACACCATCTTCAATTAACAACCATCATCACTTAAATTTACTAAACCCGTCACTCTCCTTCATCGTTTTATGAACCACCATAAACCCAATTCCACTTCTAATTATTTTACGTCTCTTACACCATGAATAACACAACCATAAACTACGAACAATACTTTACACCTGCAGCTACAATCACTTCTGACATTCTGTTTAACCATAACAAATCACCACTATCCACCACCATTAAGATCACCATCCCTACTACTATTGATCAAGACTGCTGCAACTGCTGTTGTGTTCCTGTCTTCTTGCTCGTAAACCAACCACAACACACCCTTGCTGCTACTAAACTTTTTCCGTTTCTATTCCTGTTTTGTTTAAACCAAGTTGATATTGATGATTAAAGGTGGTGATGATATTAAACTATATATGATGATAAAGACGTTTCCTTTTTCACTTTTTCTTTTGGCCAACGACTAATAAACCCCTAAGCACTTGGGATGTGGACCCATTCTATTATTATGTTCGTGAAACTTGTATTAAAAAAAATGCATGCTTTAAGATTTAGTGGGAGCAGGTAAAGTTAAATAAATTGAGGTGACTTCTTTTCATCCTTTTTCCTTCGAATCCTAAGTTCAACTTAGTGATAGTTTTACTAGCGGGCTCCTATCTTCGTTTGTGTCCAACAACATTAAGTATTTATTTCTATTTGGTGGACCGAGATATCATGTAATGTTGTTGGGCCAGATTATTAGGGACGGTGAAGATGGGTTAAAACAATTAAGGGTCGACTTAGAATATAAAAGCATAGACAGAGCAGATGGTTTAGTAGTGTGCGTGATGATCTAGAGGTCACAGGTTCAATCCCTGTTGTGCCATTAATTTTTTTTAGAAAAAGAACCAGAATTATTTCAGTTGGGCCGAATCATTTCATTTCGGGGCCTTGGGCTGTGATTATCTGTTGGGCCGAAATATTCCTAGATGGGTTGAAGCCTAATTTAGATCAAGAAGATTATGATGAAGAGATTATGTTTTGATGATACAAGTTATAAATATTAATCTATATAAAACAAAAAAAACGTGACAGATTAGTTGGTTAAGGGTGTTTGTGCTTTATCGAGACGTCTTGGGTTCAAGCCTAGGAAATGGCAGTTTTTATATTTTTTTGGAGCTTTTTCCTCTTAAGGTAGTATTTACCATTATCATTATTATTATTATCATTCTTATTATTATTATTAGGAAAATAAGTATTATTATTATTATTAGTATTATTATTATTATTATTATTATTATTATTATTATTATTATTATTATTATTATTATTATTATCATATCACAACAAATAAATAAATTGTATATAAAAATATATTTAAAATATATATTTAAAATATTTTATATATAAAAATATATTTAAAATATATAAAAATATAATATATTATAAATTTATTAGTATTACACATAAAGTATATATTAAACATAATAACATTATTTACGTAAATATTTACATATAACAAATATATTACTAAATTAAATAATTAACATATATATAAACTGGTTTGATTACCATTACATGCTCATTATATGTATTAATATATATACTTAATATAGGTTCTTGAATCCGAGACCAACCATATATTTGTTCAATGACGTCATATGTATTTTTACTACAAAATACAGTATGGTGAGTTTCATTTGCTCCCTTTTTAATTGCTTTTGCAATATATATTTTTGGGATGAGAATACATGCGCTGTTTTTATAAATATTTATGAAATAGACACAAGTAATTAAAAATATATTCTACGTTGAGTTGTACCACTGGCATACTTCCCTGTAGCTTGGTAACTACTATTTACATGTGGTATTGTAAACGCGAATCATGTTGATAGATCTATCGGGCCTGACAACCCCAACCGGACTGGATGACCAGTATTCAACGGTTGCACAGTACTTCGTTTCGTTACTACACTTGGTACGGTGTAGGGAGATTTCATAATAAAGGGAATATGCGACGTTGATTAAATGTTAAGTATGGTTACCAAGTGCTCAACCACTTAGAATTCTTTACATACACTTGCGAGTGTATTATGATTATAATTATGAAATCTTGTGGTCTATTGAAACTATTGATAACTGTAGTTACGATAAACCTATGAACTCACCAACCTTTTGGTTGACACTTTAAAGCATGTTTATTCTCAGGTACGAATTAAGTCTTCCGCTGTGCGTTTGCTCATTTTAAAGACATTACTTGGAGTCCTTCATGGCATATTTAGGACAGCACCTCGCAATGGGACCAGATGTTGATGACTTCGTCCAGGTGGATAAGGACGGGTTGTTACACGAACATTGAAAAAAGACGTTTTAAAAAGTTGACTACAACTCGTGCATCGTTAGTCGGGAGAGCTTGTACTTCCGCCCATTTAGATACATAATCAATGGCAACGAGAATGTAGAGATTATTATGAGATTTTGGAAATGGACCCATAAAGTCAATACCACAAATGTCAAATACTTCACATACTTGAATGACATTTTGTGGCATTTCATCACGTTGACTTATTTTTCCGGCCCTTTGACAAGCATCACAGGATTTGCAAAGAAGGTGTGCGTCTTTAAAAATTGTAGGCCAATAGAATCCAGCATCGTAAACTTTTCTTGCTATGAGTTGAGGCCCATAATGTCATCCTGTTGGTCCTGTGTGACAATGGTTTAAGATTTGACTAGCTTCTTCTCCGAATACACATCGGCGTATTATTTCATCGGGATAACTTTTAAACAAATGTGGATCTTCCCAGAAATAGTATTTTATATCACTAAAGAATTTCTTTCGTTTTTGGTACGACAATCCTTTTTCAAGGAATCCACATACTAAGTAGTTTGCATAGTCTGCAAACCATGGAATTTTATTATAATCTATCTTCAATAGATATTCATCAGGAAAGTTGTCTTGTATGGCCGATTCATTTAGAACTTCTAATTCGGGATTTTTAAGACGAGAAAGATGATCAGCTGCGAGATTTTTTGCTCCCTTTTTATCTCGGATTTCAATATCGAACTCTTGTAAGAGTAAGATCCAACGGATTAATCTTGGTTTAGCATCTTGTTTTGAAAATAGGTATCTAAGAGCAGAATGGTCGGTATAGACCACCGTTTTAGCTAGAACGAGATATGAACGAAATTTATCAAAAGCAAAGACAATAGCAAGGAGTTCTTTTTCAGTAGTTGTATAATTCGTTTGTGCTCCTTGTAACGTTTTACTAGCATAATAAATAGGTTGAAATCGTTTTTCAATCCTTTGTCCTAAAACGGCTCCCATTGTAAAATCACTTGCATCGCACATTAGTTCAAACGGTAGATTCCAATTTGGAGTTATCATGATCGGTGCATTAGTGAGTTTTTCTTTAAGAATATTAAAAGATTTGATGCATTCATCTAAAAAGATGAATGGAGCATCTTTTTCAAGGAGTTTGTTCATAAGAGTGGCAATTTTAGAAAAATCTTTTATGAAACGTCGGTAAAAACTGGCATGCCCTAGAAAACTCCTAACTCCTCTAACATTGGTGGGATGTGGAAGTTTAGCAATTACATCTACTTTAGCTCTATCCACTTCAACTCTTTCCTTTGAAATTTTATGACCAAGAACGATGCCTTCTTTAACCATGAAATGGCATTTCTCCCAATTAAGTACTAGATTTGATTGTTCGCATCTAATAAGCATTCGTTCAAGATTAACTAGACATGATTCAAATGTATCACCGAAGACTAAAAATTATCCATGAAAACTTCCATGCATTCTTCTATCATGTCGTGAAAAATCGCCATCATGCACCTTTGAAAGGTTGCAGGGGTGTTGCAAAGTCCAAATGGCATGCGTTTATAAGCAAAAGTACCATAAGGGCACGTGAATGTGGTTTTCTCTTGGTCCTCGGGTGATATTGGAATTTGAAAATATCCGGAAAAACCATCAAGAAAACAATAGTAACTATTTCCGGCTAATCTTTCCAACATTTGATCAATGAAAGGTAAGGGAAAGTGATCTTTTCTGGTGGCGTCATTTAATTTTCTATAATCAATACATACACGCTATCCTGTTACAGTCCTAGTAGGAATAAGCTCATTTTTCTCATTTGTAATGACAGTCATGCCACCCTTCTTAGGCACGCATTGAACTGGGCTTACCCATGGACTATCAGAGATCGGATAAATTAGACCTGCGTCTAGCAGTTTAATAATCTCTTTCTTAACTACATCTTGCATATTAGGATTTAGTCTTCGTTGGCGTTGCACATACGTTTTATGACCTTCTTCCATAAGGATTTTATGTGTGCAATACGAAGGACTTATTCCTTTAATATCATGAATTTTTCATGCAATGGATGGTTTATGAGCTTTCAACACAGAAATGAGTTGTGATTTCTCATTTTCAGTAAGAGAAGACGATATTATTACAGATAATTCAGATTCACCATGTAAATAAGCGTATTCCAAATGGTTTGGAAGTCACTTTAACTCTAATTTCGGAGGTTCTTCTATCGATGATTTATATCGATATCTGTCTTCCTCTTTTAGCATTTGAATTTCCTCTGTTGTTGGTTCATATCCATTAGCCATAAGTGTAGCTAACATTTCAGTTTCATCAATTGGTTCAGTTCTGTCTCCTAAAGAACATTCTCATGTTCCTTGTAATTCTGGAAATTCTTCTAACAATTCTGCATGTGAATCTGTAGTTTGAATATAATAACATGTATCATCTGCAGATTGTGGTTGTTTCATGGCTCTATCAACTGAAAAGGTAACACTCTCGTCCTCTATACTTAGGGTCAGTTTCTTACCGAACACGTCTATTAGTGCTTTAGCCGTGTTTAAGAATGGTCTTCCTAATATAAGAGGAACTCGAGAATCTTCTTCCATGTCCAGAATAACAAAATCTACTGGAAATACTAAGGTACCAACTTTAACTAGCATGTTCTCCATTATCCCTCTAGGATATTTTACTGAACGATCGGCTAGTTGTATGCTTATTCGTGTTGGTTTCAATTCTCCAAGGTCTAGTTTAGCGCATAGTGAATACGGCATTAGATTTATACTAGCACCTAAATCTGCCAATGCTTCTATTGAACTAAGACTACCCAGAAAACATGGAATCGTGAAACTTCCTGGATCTGATAGTTTTTCTGGTATCTTATTCAACAGCACTGCAGAACAATTAGCATTCATAGTAATAGCCGAGAGTTCTTCCATTTTCTTTCTATTCGTGATTAAATCTTTCAGAAATTTAGCATATCTAGGCATTCCTGAAATTACATCAATGAAAGGAAGATTGACATTTATCTGTTTAAACATATCCAAGAATTTGGATTGCTCGGCTTCAAGTCTTTCTTTTCTCATTTTACTCGGGTAAGGAAATGGTGGTTGGTATGGTTTAACATAAGGTTTAGCCTTAACTGTGTTATCTTCATTAACCTTTTCAACTACCAGTTCCGTTTCCTTATCTTGCTCAGATTGTGGTTCTTGTGGAGTAGAAATAGCTTCATCAGAAATTACAGGTATTTCTGGTGGTTTAAGTGTAATACCACTTCTTGTGGTAATGGCTTTAGTTGTTTCATTCCGGGGGTTAGAATTTGTATCACTAGGTAGACTTCCTGGTTTTCTTTCACCTATCAACCTTGCTAGGTTGCTCACTTCTTATTCCAGATTTTGAATAGAAGCTTGTTGATTTCTAAAAGCTTGAGCATTTTGTTCATTGGTTTGTTTCTGAGATGTGAAAAACCGTGTTTGAGATTCAACTAGCTTCGACATCATGTCTTCTAAATTTGGCTTTTTATCATCCGTTTGTGGTGGTTTGTTTTGAAAAATAGGTCTTTGCTGATTGTAAGTATTATTAGATACTTGTTGATTGCTAGGACCTTGTTGGTTGTTGTATGGAACATTTCAGTTGTAATTCTAATTTTGATTGTAAATTGGTCTTGGCGGTTGATAATTATTCTGATAATTATTTCCAGGCCTTTGATTCATGTATGAAACATTCTCTCTTTGTTTCATTGTTAGTTCAATACTGAGACAATCTTTTGTCAAATGTGGTCCTCCACACTGCTCACAACTTATTCTTATTGAGTGTATATCCTTAGTCATCTTTTCCATTCATCTCTCGACATCATCTATCTTTGCAGAAATGGAATCTAAGTCATGGCTAGAATCGGCTCTAGCTGCTTTAGATGATCTAACGATATCTTTTTCTTGATGCCACTCATGTGAGTGGAAAGCAGTGTTATCAATAATTATGTAAGCATCAGTTGCTGTTTTCTTCATAATGGAACCACCAGCTGCTATGTCTATGTCTTTTTGTGTAGTGATGTTGCATCCTTGGTAGAATATTTGTACTATTTGACAGGTGTCTAAACCATGTTACAGACATCCTCTTAATAACTTTCCAAATCTTGTCTACGCCACATATAAAGTTTCATTTGGCTTTTGCGTGAACGTAACAATTTCTCCTTGAAGTCTTACGGCTTTAGATGCCGGAAAGAATTGTTTAAGAATTTTTCAACTAAAACGTCCCATGTATCAATCGCCCCTTCAGGTAACGATTCTAACCAATCTTTGGCTTCTCCCTTTAAAGTCCAGGGAAATAACATGAGATATATCTGTTCATCCTCCACTTCTCGGATTTTAAATAAAGTACAGATCCTATTAAAAGTACGAAGATTTTCGTTTGGATCTTCCTTCGGCGCACCACTAAATTGGCATTGATTAGTCACCATGTGTAGAATTTGTCCTTTGATTTCATAATCTAGCGCATTAATGTCTGGTTGAGTAATTACGTGACCTTGGCCAGTGCGTTTAGCTCTCATTCGGTCTTTCATACTTAGAGGTTCCAGATTTTCCATGATTGAATTTGTTGAATCTGAATCACTAGAGGATTCTGATTTAATGGTAGGTTCCTCAACAATCTCTGTTTGAATGATTGGTGGTTCCGGAGGAAAGATTAGTGGTTCAGGATCTCTGAATTGTCCCTGAATATCTTCCGAATTCTCAATTGTGAGGTCGGGTTCAAAAAATGGATTATCGGAAATTTGAATTGGAGTACTTGGTTGACTGGATTACGATTCTAAAGAAAAATCAACAGCGACAATATTTGCTAGATGTCTTGATCTAGTTACAGGTGGTAAACGTACAAAAGGTGGTGAACGTTTTGCTCGGTGCATTCACTGAATATCCTATTAGTTATAAAATATAAAAATTATATAAGTTATCAAATTAATAGACTTTTCTGCTTTTGCCCACGTTTCGAATAGCCAATAGATGCAGCAGGGAGCCAGAACCCTTTAAATCGGAAGCTCACAAGTCAGCTACTAACAAATCCAACTATTACTACGAAGCAGAAAATTTGGTTGTCTATCAATTTAACCACTTAAAATAATTTTTCGTTGAAATTTAAAGAAATTTTAGAGAAAAAATCTAAGTCCTAAAAATAATAGGCGTCGAAAAATAAAAATAAGAAAGAAAAAGAGCGCGTCGAAAAATAAAAGGTCGAAAAATAATAGGCGTCGAAAAATAAAAATAAGAAAGTAGCGCGTCGAAACTTAAAAGGAACTAAAAACTAAGAATTAAAAGTCGCGTCTAAAAATATTAAAACTTAAAAGAAATACTATATCCCAAATGGCAATAACTTAAAAAAGTATTAAAATATAAAAACGGCGTCGCAAAAATTCTAAAGCACCTAAATCTTAGTCTAAAGAAAAAGCACTTAAGAGATTTTACGACAAGACCTAAAAATCTAGAAATAAAAATAACTATGGCAAAAATTATAGCTTAAAACTAAATACGAGCGAAAAATACAAATATTACGCTAAAACGAATAAAAAGATACAAAATATAAAAATAAACTTAAAGTTGTAAAAAGTACAATTTTATAAAAATATTATTTTTATATTATTTATTTTATAAAACTATTAATTTTATATATTAATAAAAACTAATTAAACTTAAAATACAAATTATAAATAAACTAAACTAAATTAATATTAAATATAACCCTAATTAGGGTTTTAATTATAATAATAATAATTATTACGTAATTATTGCTGTTGGAAGTCAAAATGTGGCGTGTCAGGTACGTTCATGCGGTCGCATGGACTTTTGCCTTCGGGCTCATGCGATCGCATGGGCTAGGGTTTCGGGCCAGTATATGGGCTGCTACAGTACCAGGCCAAAGCTTTTACTTTTTTTTTTTCTGTTTTATATATTTATATAAAATATTTATATAAAACTTATATTTTTACAAACTAAAATAAAAATAAAGAAACTTTATAAAACTTATATATTTAACAATCTCTTAAAAATATATAAATTTTGCTTTTTCTTTTTATATTTTTGTATTTTTCTTATTTAAAACGTATATTTTTTTATACAAAGAACTTAATAAAAAAAATCTTTTTTTTATAGCGTTGCGCTTTCGGCGTTTTAGTGTCCCCGGCAGCGGCGCCAAAAATACTTGATGTGTGCGAGGTGGTGTATAAAATAGTAGTATTTTTGCAAGGAAATACTATTAAATACGATACAATTTTACACAAGTGATTTATTTGTTTATAGAGTGGATATACCTAAACCTTGCTACAACACTTATAGGCAGTGTACCTAATCGTACAGTAGTGTAATTTTTAGTAAGTCCGGTTCGTCCACATGGAACTCTAGCCAAGCTTAACGCTATATTTGTAACTTATAGTTGTAAAAATACAAAAATATATATAAGTAGTATTATTATTATAAAAGGGGGTTTTTACCGTTTAATGACCGGTTTGTCGATTTTAAAACTTTAGTCGCAGTTAAAACCTAATGTAAAATATTAAATATATAAAAGACTTAATTTAAAACGTAAAGTAAATAACGATAATGAAATTGCTATAAATAAAAGTGCGATAATTAAAAAGTATAATAATTAAAAGTGCAATTAAATACGATGACAGTAAATAAAAGTACGATAATTAAAAGTGCAATTAAATATGAAATAAAAGAAATTAAATATGAAATAAAGGAATTATGCTTATTTAAACTTCCGTAATCATGATGTTGACGTGTTGATTTTAGTTTATTCACATGGGTTAATTGTCCTTTGTCCTGGATTATTTGATATGTCCATACGGATTTGTCCATAATAGTCCATCAGTCATAATCATAAAATGCGGAAGTCTTCGTCAAATTATTCTTATTCCCGAAGTCAAATATTCCAACTTATTGGGGATTCGAATTGTAACAAGGTCTTAATACTTTGTTTAATGAATACACCAGGTTATCGACTACGTGTAATCCAAGTTTTTACTACTTTGTTAACAATTACACCAATTACCCTTGAATGTAATCCACCCCTGTTTCAACAAGTCTATTAACTATTAATCCAGTTTCGTGTCCGGTTAAATGAACAATTATTGGTATTTATAGATATCATGCCCACCGTACCCAGTTAAGCGTATGTAGTTATATATAAATACGTCAAATTATAAGTCTATATATTAAATTAACGAGGTATCATTTAGTTAATATAAAGCCCATTAATAGCCCATAGTCTAATTTCCACAAGTGTCGTTCTTTTATCCAAACCCCAATTATGGTCCAAAGCCCAATTACCCAATCTTAATATTTAGCCCAACATCACGATTACTTCAGCATTAAATAAGCATAATATTAACTTAGCTACGAGACATTAAATTAAAAAGGTTGAACATAACTTACAATGATTAAAAATAGCGTAGTGTTACACGGACAGAATTTCGACTTACACCCTTACAACATTCGCTAACATACCCTTATTATTGGAATTTAAAATTAAAATTAAAATTATAATATATATATATATATATATATATATATATATATATATATATATATGTTTTCGTTGAGAGAAAGGAAATAAAAAAGGTGTTAAGGTTATATGATCACCAAACTACGAAATTTATAGGCATGTGGCCAGCCACCTACTGCCATGCGATCGCATGGAAAATGCTCTTCCAGGCCATGCGATCGTATGACCCCTTTTTCCAGCTCACATGAACTTGTTTCCTAGCTTGCCGACGGTTTAATAAATAAATATAATATATAAAGAATTTTAAGAATTTTAAGAATTATTTAAATATTATATTATATTTATGTGCATGGTTGACTTGTAATTTTTAGTCCGTTGCATCGAGCGTTGAGAGTTGACTCTGGTCCCGGTTCCAGATTTTCGAACGTCCTTGCGTACAATTTAATATCTTGTATTTTGCGTTTTGCGACTTGTACTCTTGTAATTTTGAGACATTTCTCATCAATAATTTGAACCACTTTGATTTTACTTTGTACTTTTGAGCGTTTTGGTCGTTTGCGTCTTCAATTCGTCGAATCTATCTTTTGTCTTCACCTTTTATTATTTAAACGAATATCACTTGTAAATAGAACAATTGCAACTAAAAGCTTGTCTTTCTTGAGGGATAATGCTATGAAATATATGTTCGTTTTTAGCATTATCAGGGTGCTTTGGTCTTTTTACATGGTGAACAGTTTGGGGAGTCTAAAAACTGATCCAACCTCATCTTAACCTCATTTATCATTTCTTCAACCACCCAAATTAAATTTAGAGAGAGAGATAGAGTTTTAGTGAGAGAAAGCTCATTTTGGGGAAGAAGAAGAAGAGATCTTGCTTGAGTCCAAGTTTTAAAGTTATTCCCTACGTCTCTAGCTACGTTGTGATTGTATTGGTAAGTCTTAACTCCGTGTTTTGAGTTTTAATTGATTTATGGCTAGGGTTTGTTTCATTTGAGACTTGTAAGACCCATTTGAGGGTTAAATGGGTAAGTTTGGGTTAAATTGATGAAAGGAAACCCTAATGGTTATAATCTAGGGTTTGGTCATGTAAATTAAGGTTGGTAAGTGTTGATTGTGTTGTTAGATCACTAATACACTTGTGTAAGGTTGAAAGGTTGTTAATGAGTTTAAGTTTGACCGAATTTGTAAGTCTAGGTATTTAATTGGGTCAAATGGGTAATGGTTGACCTAATTGGGTGCGATGGGTATGAAATACCCTAAGTTTGTGCTAGTTGGTGTTTGTAGACTTTAGTCATTAGCTTTTAGTGATTAATGATGAGTCTTAGCCTTAAATGGGTGGCTTTGGGTGTAATTGGGTCATTTAATGCAATCGGGTCATTAAATGCTCAAGAGTTAAGTGTTGGTGGTTAGTTCCACTAGTTCTGTATTGAATGTGTACTTAATGTATTAGGTACTTTGCTTTGAAGCTTACGAAAGTGATTAATCATTACCGACGTGATAAGGTGAGTGGAATAATTATGCGTGTACGTATATAATGTGTTTATTTGTATAGCGTGATATGTGAAGTGTCGACGTGTTAAGACACCATGTTTCACGTGATGAGTGAAGTGTCGACGTGTTAAGACACCACTCGGAGTGAAGTATCGATGTGTTAAGATGCCATTCCAAGTAATATAACGAGTGAAGTGTCGACGTGTTAAGACGCCACTCGGGGTGAAGTGTCGACGTGTTAAGACACCACCCGGGGTAAAGTATCGACGTGTTAAGATGCCACCCGTGAGGTTAGTGTACGACGTGTTAAGTACTCTAACGGTTGTTATGAACACCGATGGGATATTCGAGTACCATTCCTTTGTACGATTGGTTAACCATGGTTATGTGTTGTAGTGTAGCATATTACATTGTTCGTGTTATATGCTATTGTTATGCTACCATTTGTTGTCGGAGGTTAGTAGCATTATACTTGAGTTTGGTATGCTAATTGAATTGCTAGCTTGCATGCGGTATTGTGTAAGTGATTGCAAGTAAATAGATTATATATGTATATGTAAAATTATTGCATTCACTAAGTGTTAGCATACCCCTCTCGTTGTTTACTTTTTAGATGCAGGTGCGGAGAAGGGGAACGGGGTTGTTGGGCACTAGATTCCCCTTATTGGATGCTTGTTGAAGCTTTTGGAAGTCGACTTAGAATTTTGGGTAGTTTAGCCCCAAACCATGCTCGGGTGTTGTTTGGATTAAAACTATCATGTTAATGGGTCGAAGTTACATTACATTTAATTAAGGGCCTTCGTGCCTTCTTTGTAAACATTAAACTGGTGATATTGGTTTAAACGGATTATATGGAACGGTTTACGTTATGTAACCATTTAATTGGGCGTTAATGGTTTATTAATTTAAAAAAAATTATTCGATTGATTACGGGTTGGGCCGTTACAAGTGATATCGGAGCATGGTCTAAGAGATTTAGGCGACTTGAGATAGGTGCCTAGACTTAGACTTTATTGTGTATGCATTATATGCGGGACTTGTAGGAGACGGGTCGTACCGGGTTTTGGTTAGTGCCTACGTTTAGGTGAACTAACTTCATAATAATTGTTTTGTGTGGTGTTTGAAATCATCAAGGGAGATATACGTTGTACTAACAAGTTAATGTGCTGTGCTCGCGTAGCAATGACTAGCTACCATTGTTACGGGTTCAAATCGTGTCAAACAAATGATGTACGACGATTGTTGACTAAGATGGGGCGGTGAGGTGTATATGCATATATGTGCCATGTATTATCATTTCGTTGTCTACTTTATTTCGTTTTATAGAATGAAGATGAGAAACGGTCATGATACCGAAAATGGAGGCCCGAGCGAGGACCCCGAATTCACTGCCAAAGTTGAGGCCATCTTCAAACGTCAAAGAACGGAGTTTCTCGAGGACGTTAGAAATATGTTCCTAGATTCGACTGACGAGCAAGTAGTCGATTTAGTTAAAGAACAAATTAAGGTCGTTCTTCACGAAGATAATGTTGGAAGGCGAGACTTTTTTACAAGAATTTCAAAGATGCTCAACCTCTCACTTTTGATGGTGAACGGGACCCACTTAAGAGTGCCCGTTGGATCTCCGATATTAAGGGGGCTTTTCGTACTTGTGAATGCCCTCTTGATAAGAAGACGAGGTATGGTTGTAGCATGTTAAAGGGTGATGCCAAGTTGTGGTGGGACATGAAAATCCAACTTTATGATGAAGAGCAATGCATGGAATTCACTTGGGATGAATTCAAGGTGGAATTTTTCAAAGAGTACCGAACTTCGGCCGATCTTACTAGACTTAAGGATGAGTTGCGTGCCTTGAGACAAGGGTCGATGGATTTGAACACTCTCAAATCCGTTTTCTTGTCAAAGACCCAATTTTGCCCGGAGTATGTCGGGAATGATAAAATGTTGAAGGAAGACTTTTATTGAATTTTAAACGACCACTATCAAGAGAAGATTAGTGTAACCACGGTGAAGACTTTTGATGAGTTGTTAGATATGGCCAATGTCATACCCCGTCCAAATTTTCCTGAACGAATACAATAACATCTGGTACCATTGCGATGAACGGACCTCTATATGCGATGAACGACTCCATGTAATATGAGCAAATGCACAACGGAAGATTTCTTTCATACCTGAGAATAAACATGCTTTCAAGTGTCAACCAAAAGGTTGGTGAGTTCATTAGTTTATCATAAAACAATAAAATTCATCATTTTGATAGACCACAAGATTTAAATGCTGCATGGTACAAATGGGCCCGAATCCTATACCCACCTGTAATGTACATGCGATATCTTTTAAATACAGTACACATTTCTCGTGTATGAAATCCATTTTTCATAAATCATAGTAACCGTACACATATTCCGTGCACAAAGATAACATACACGTAACCTGTGTATAAAATCATTCTATCGATACATAACATTCACTTTACTTTCATTGCTTGGCTTGGTAACCGACCTTAACATATAATGCGCATAATAATATCCCCAAAATAGAACATCTCGTCTGTATAATAATCATATAAACTTCGAAGTACTAAACACCACGCCCACTAGCCCTTCCGTCTAGTGAACATTCTGGGTGGGGGTGTTAAACCCGGTAGCTACCTTTAAGATTCGCGTCAATTAGGCGTGCATTAATTCTCAAAATTAGTGATGTTCCCTAATTCTTAGGTTACCAAGCAATAATAATTAGGGGAAAAATATTCATATCAATTGTGGCAATTATCACGTCCACATAATTCAATGGTGGTAATTATCACGTCCACATAATTCATTAGAGGAATGTTTTGTTTGTGTCTATCTCCTCAAACATTTATAAAAGCATTTCATGTATTCGTAGTTCAAAATGTATTTCAAAAGCATTTAATAAAGCAGTTATAAAAGTAGCGCATGTATTCTAAGTCCCAAAAATGTAAAGAGTAAAAGGGAATCAAATGAACTCACCATACTGTATTTTGTAGTAAAAATACATATGACGACATTGTACAAGTGTAGGGTTGGTTTCAGATTCATGAACCTATATCAATTATATATATATATATAACAAATTATTGATTTTTAAATATAATATTAAACTATATTAACTATTTTAAATATATACAGAATAAATATATAAGATATATAATTTAAGATATAATATATGATTTTACTCGTTCGCAATTATATGTGTTAATATATATATATATATATATATATATATATATATATATATATATATATATATATATATATATATATATATATATATATATATATATATATATATATATATATATATATATATATATATATTAACACATATAATTGCGAACGAGTAAAATCATATATTATATCTTAAATTATATATCTTATATATTTATTCTGTATATATTTAAAATAGTTAATATAGTTTAATATTATATTTAAAAATCAATAATTTGTTATATGTGAATAATTATATAAGTAATCTTAATATATTTAGTTATATGTAATATTATAGTAATTGTAATATATATACTCTTATATGGAAACTATAGAAAAATATTATTTGTTATAATAATATTGTTAATATAAAAGTAGTAATCATAATAATAATAATACTATTAATAATAATAATAATAATAATAATAATAATAATAATAATAATAATATAATAATTATAATTATAATAATAATAAAAATAATAATAATGATAAAAAAAAATAACTACCTTAATGATCAAGCCTTAACAAAATTTAAAAGCCTCTACCCAGGCTCGAACCCACAACCTCTCGCTACCCTAATAACACCACAAACCACTCCACCAATTCTACTTTCTTGTATTAATTCGTAACCCAAATATTTTTAACCCGTTTTAAGGAGCCCAACATCTATTTCATGAGCCCAACAGTTAAATACATCCTCGGCCCAACTTCACTGAAATAGAAAACAGTGGCCCAACATTTAAATAAGCCCAAATAACAACTTAAGGGTTTTGTTGGTTGCTTTGCTGCTCGATTGAAATAGAAAGACACCAGGGAACCGTAGCAAAGGGAGAAAATGGCGGGTCTACAACTTCTTTCTTGGTCAGCATTAACGTTTATCATCATCATCTTTATATATCCTTTCATCATAAATGTAATAGTATTAAATCATTACCTTCATCTTCTTTTAATCAGAAACCAAAACAGAAAAAATGATATATGATCACTATATTATTTCGGTCTTCATTTCATCATCATTTATAATTATAATCATCACATCGCACTTTTATCAACATCATCACACGCATCATCATATAACATCCTAACATCATCCTCATCTTAAATAAAAATCAAGTGGGTTAGTGTTTGTCTCGGCCCACCAACTTACTTGGCCTTCGTAAGAACAACAAAGCGTGGGTCTTCAATTTATTTACTGTGATAATCACCAATACATATACATATAGTCACTAGTATATTAAAATAAAGGAACATAATCCCTTTATCTACTATAGTCGTTCCACTAGGTATCTTAATATCTGTTTTAATAAGCCTAGATCCATTAACTCCATTTGGGGCCAATTACGATATCACCCCAACACCCCTTATTCTAATCTCAAAAGAAAAATGACAAAGCTTCCACCCAAATTTGTCATGAAAATAGGAAACAGAAACGATACAACATATATTATTTTCATCCATATCATTATCTAGACATCCTCACATCATCATCTTATATCAACACATCATCATTATCTCATTCTTAATCATCATTTATCAGTTGTAGGGTTTTAAGAAAAAAGATGATCAATAGTAATCGTAGGGTTTCAGTCCCCATTCTTCGAACAACAACAGAAGAGGATATCAATTTAATGTAGCCGCTTTCGTATCATCATCATTCTAAAAAAACTCATTTTTTTTCTTTGGTATATATCTCTACAAGCTCGTCACCAAAACTCTTCAAATGTTAATAGGTATGTATAGTATTTAGCACTAATTCAATCTATGATTACTTGGCATAAATTAAGGCCCCATCGAATAAACAAATTCCAATTTGTTAACAAATTTTTCCGTCCAAAAATATTTAACTTGTCCCCCATCATCACATATGTCTCTACTTTTATAAAGCATTTTATAAAAAACTTAACTTATTCAACTTGTCAACTATAAACTGCGTACATATATTACACATTTAATCAATTTCTTTACGTCTTCGTTGCATTACAAGTAATTACATCAGCAAAAGATATTCGGTGGTGGTGTTCTTGGTTAGGATTAGGAGAGGAAGAAAAATGAAGAAGGGTGACGGTTCAACGAAAAGAAAAAAAATATAATTGAAGTGATGGTGACACGGTTTGTGATGGTTTAATTGTGGCGGTTTGTGTTGGGTCTCGCTGGAAAAACAGAAGACGAATAAGAAAGAAAAAAAATATCAATGGCATACGATGAATAGGATGTTTCCTCTCGAGGTTTATAAATCGTTTATGAGCTATTTTGGATTGTTATTGTTTGAACAGAGATATACATAATACCAGTTGTAGTTATTTCAATGGTGGGTTTGTAACTAAGCAAGTGGGTATTGTTTTATAGCGAAAGAAAATAATGGGTGTAGTGGTTTCTTGTTGGGTGGTTACTAGATTGTGTTTCACGGTGGTTCAAGGTTAGAAATAGCGATGATAATGGTAATTAAAAACAGAAAGGTGATGGTTGGTTCACAATCATTTGGGAAGGAAAGATGGTGACTTACCTTGGTGATGGATGCTGGTTTAATCTTGCTCAACAATGGTGAGGGTGATGATCGATCACAGGAGGAGAAATAGCATAAACAAGAGCAAGAGAATGATGATGGAATTTCGTGTAGTAGCAGGACTATGGATAGTGTTAGTAGCAATGAAGAAGATGATATGAGAAATGGTTTGATATTCTTGAATGTATCGTATGTATGTGTTTATGAAAATAAGATAGAGATTAGGTAGATATAGATGTGTAACAGATAAATTCAATCATTATTGGTTTGTGAAATTGACTTGTAACAAACCTCAGACAAGAGTTTACGGGTAGAAAGAAACAAAAACAGAAAAAATAAATATTGTAGGGATAAGGAAATAGAATTCACGCGTAAATACATTTGTAATTATATATTCTATTATAATTTATAAATATAATCATATTAGTAATAATTTTGTTATTAATAATTATAATGATAATGATAACAATATTATTTAATAATATTGATAATATTAATAATAATGTTAATAGTAATATTAATTAATAATAATACTAATAAAAGTACTAATAATAATAATCATATAATGATATTAATAATATTAGAATAATGATTTTAATTAATTTAACAATAATTAATAATAATGATTATAGTAATAAAAATAATTCTAAAATTTTTATTAATGATACTAATAATAATATTAGTTATAATAATATTAACATTAATAATGATAATAAAAGTAATGTTATTAATATTATTATAACAATTATATTCAAACTTGTAATTAAATTTATTATATTATAATCTAGTAATTATATCATATTTACTCATTATATATCATTTTTACTCATTATAGAATATATTGAATCATTAATATTTATTATATATATTACATATATATAATATTACTTATGTATAGGATTCATGCATATATATACATATTTATTTTCACACCATGGTTCGTGAATCATCGGGAATAGTCAAAGGTCAAATGGATTTCATAAAAATAGTTCAAAAATTTTGAGACTCTACATAACAGACTTAACTTATTGTGTCGAAATCATATAAAGATTAGGTTTAAATTTGGTCAGAAATTTTCGGGTCGTCACAGCCATAGGTTTTGAGGCGCTCGTTTTGAGGAAGAGTGGCTTTACTTTTGGTAAAAGAAAATTTGAGGGTTCGAGTCAATCGAACTTTTCAAGCAAGAAGAACAAGAAGGGTTCTAAAAGTGTTGGTGGTGTGAAGAAGAGTGCTTCCGGGGGTTTTTCTTATTCGTGCTACAATTGTGGACAAAAGGGGCACATGGCTCGTGATTGTCCGAACCAATCCGCTACAAACAATCTCACTTGTTTTAATTGTAACAAAGAAGGGCACCGAAGGAAGGAATGTCCCGAGTTGCAGGGTGATTATGTTAAGAAGTTGGAGAAAGCGGCAGGTACGGCTCAGGGCCGAAATTATTTGATGACTAATGATGAGGCCAAGCAATCTAACGAAGTTGTCTCAGGTACTTTCATGGTTAACTCTAATCCGGCAAGGATACTATTTGATAGTGGTGCTAATTTATCATTTGTGTCGCCTCGATTTGTGCCTAAACTTAATAAACCGCTAGCTAAGTTAAGTCATCCGGTAGAAGTTGAAATAGCGGATGGTAAGACGGTGCTAGGGGTTGATGTGTGTAATGATTGTAATATTGTCTTTGGTGCTGAAACGTTTAAAATTGATCTCATTTCGATGACTTTGGGTGAGTTTGATATTGTCATTGGTATAGATTGGCTCGATCGTTATAGGGCCGATATTGCATGCCATGAAAAGTCTATTCGTGTGAAGACCCCTAGTGGGGGAGAGTTAATTATTCATGGCGAGAAACGTAGAAGACTTGTGCCTTTATGCACTATTGCACTGGAACATCATTTTCTTAGTAGTGGTGGCATGGCTTTTCTTGCCCATGTGGTTGATACTCGTGAAGAGCCACCATTCATTCGTGAAATTCCGGTAGTTAATGAATTCGAAGACGTTTTTCCGGATGAATTATCGGGTGTTCCGGCGGAAAGACAAGTTGAATTTCGCATCGAGTTGGTTCCGGGGGATACCCCTATTGCTAAAACTCCTTATCATTTAGCACCAACATAAATGCAAGAGTTGTTAAATCAAACCCAAGAGTTGCTTGAAAAGGGTTTTATTCGACCGAGTGCTTCGCCATGGGGCGCTCCAGTTTTATTCGTGAAGAAGAAGGATGGTAGTATGCGGATGTGCATAGATTATCGGGAGTTGAATAAAGTGACGATCAAGAATCGTTATCTATTACCTCAGATTGACGATTTGTTTGATCAACTCCAAGTCGCGACTTATTTTTCTAAAATTGACTTACAGTCCGGCTATCACCAAATGCGGGTCCGTGAGAAAGATATCGAGAAAACGGCTTTTCGAACGCGTTATGGGCATTTTGAATTTGTAGTTATGTCTTTTGGTCTTACGAATGCATCGACGGCATTCATGGATCTTATGAACCGTGTTTGCCAACCTATGTTGGACAAGTCGGTAATTATGTTCATTGACGACATCCTCATTTATTCTAAGAGTATGAAGGAACATGAAGGTCATTTGCGTGAAGTATTGAAGACTTTGCGAAAGGAGAACTTGTATGCTAAATTCTCAAAGTGCGAATTTTGGCTAAGGGAAGTGCAACTCCTTGGCCACATTGTGAATAAAGAAGGCATTCAAGTAGATCCGGGGAAGACAGAGACGGTGAAGAGTTAGGAACAACCGACTACGCCTACGGAAATTCAAAGTTTTCTCGGATTGGCCGGTTATTATCGTCGGTTTATCCAAGAATTTTCTAAGATCGATTCTCCATTGACGAAGTTGACGAGAAAGAACGCGAGATTTAATTAGGAAAATGAGCAAGAAATCGCTTTCCAATTATTGAAACAGAAATTATGTCAAGCTCCGGTGTTAGTATTACCGGAAGGTGTAGAAGATATGACGGTTTATTGTGATACCTCATTAAATGGAATCGGGTGTGTTCTAATGCAAAGAGGTAAAGTCTGTAGTGACCCGAACTTTTCCATGTTTATATATATTAATTGAGATTGATATTTACATGATTAAATGTTTCCAACATGTTAAGCAATCAAACTTGTTAAGACTTGATTAATTGAAATATGTTTCATATAGACAATTGACCACCCAAGTTGACCGGTAATTCACGAACGTTAAAACTTGTAAAAACTATATGATGACATATATATGGATATATATATAGTTAACATGATACTATGATAAGTAAACATATCATTAAGTATATTAACAATGAACTACATATGTCAAAACAAGACTACTAACTTAATGATTTTTAAACGAGACATATATGTAACGATTATCGTTGTAAATACATTTAATGTATATATATCATATTAATAGATATTCATACATGATAATATCATGATAATATAATAATTTAAAATCTCATTTGATATTATAAACATTGGGTTAACAACATTTAACAAGATCGTTAACCTAAAGGTTTCAAAACAACACTTACATGTAACAACTAACGATGACTTAACGACTCAGTTAAAATGTATATACATGTAGTGTTTTAATATGTATTTATACACTTTTGAAAGACTTCAATACACTTATCAAAATACTTCTACTTAACAAAAATGCTTACAATTACATCCTCGTTCAGTTTCATCAACAATTCTACTCGTATGCACCCGTATTCGTACTCGTACAATACACAGCTTTTAGATGTAGGTACTATTGGTATATACACTCCAATGATCAGCTCTTATCAGCCCATGTGAGTCACCTAACACATGTGGGAACCATCATTTGGCAACTAGCATGAAATATCTCATAGAATTACAAAAATATGAGTAATCATTCATGACTTATTTACATGAAAACAAAATTACATATCCTTTATATCTAATCCATACACCAACGACCAAAAACACCTACAAACACTTTCATTCTTCAATTTTCTTCATCTAATTGATCTCTCTCAAGTTCTATCTTCAAGTTCTAAGTGTTCTTCATATATTCTACAAGTTCTAGTTACATAAAATCAAGAATACTTTCAAGTTTGCTAGCTCACTTCCAATCTTGTAAGGTAATCATCCAACCTCAAGAAATCTTTATTTCTTACAGTAGGTTATCATTATAATACAAGGTAATAATCATATTCAAACTTTGGTTCAATTTCTATAACTATAACTGAAGGTATTTCGTATGCCCGAGGGACATATTAAATTAATGTGGCTAATGTGCTTTGATCCAAGTCGGGTCATACCCAATAACAAGCTTACCAACACTTTATATGTATTTAATCTTAACGACTGGATCGTTAAATAAATACGCGACACTTGAACTTTAGAAAATCGGTTTTCTGAAATGTTATTACTTGAAATAAATTATTTGGATAATTTGTATTTAATTATTTATAGGTTTAAATAATTATGTTGTGTTATATTTTATAAAATGGTTTATAAAATTATTGCAAGAGGAATTACATGTTTATTTTATACAAGGTTTATAAAATCATTTACAAGTTTTATAAAATTTATATCTTGTATAAAATAATGGATGAATATGGGCAGATTTTGGAGACCCAAGAAGTCATCCCATGCTTATTCCCTTTTGGCATTTTTGAGGTATTAACTCCTAGGTACATGCTTAATAAGTTTACCAAGGCCTTGACTCAAAAAGTACATGCAATACACATCAAACTACAAGTAAAAACTGCTCCTGCTGCTGTCTCCAGGCCGTGGGCTGTTGGGAGCTCAAAAGGGGTTCTAAGTTTACTAATACAAGCTTACATCAAGTGTAAAACAAATCCTAACTAAAGGCAAAAGTGTTGGGATCATTGCTTGTGGGTATAAGTCACTTGAGGCTTCAAGTTAGAAGCTAATTAGTCATCAATTCCATTAAACATTCTGCTCAAATCAACCTTGCTGCTGATCGGGTTTTGGAAGCCAAGCAAGTGAGGTTTCAAGTTAGGTTTCAAGGTGTACAAGGTTTATAACAAGGCAAGGGTGTTTTGGTGCTTTGCTTCTTCATTTCCTTCATCATTATTCAAGCATTTTGCAGCCCTTAAACTTGTTTAAGGAGGTATAAACATCCTTACTTTCTACTTAGTTTGTAAGCATATTATTTCACAACTTGATCCATGGGGTTTAACTTTAAAATGGTTTAAAGATATACAAGTTCTAAAATGTAACTAACATGCTTCCGCTTTGATAAAATTCTTAAAAGGTTTTAAGTATTATCAAACTTGTTAAATCCCAACAATGGTATCTAGAGCCGAAGTTGTTGAAATATGCTTCGAATTGTTGTTTAAAACCCACTACATTTGCAATATACTAACATGCATGAATGTAGATTGCAAAAACAAATGGGTTTGGGTGGGTTTGTAAGCTTGGCCGAATTTGAAAGAGGTTCCAAGAGGGTTTGGAACTTGCATTTTGGTCAATTTTGGTTGCATGTTAAAGTTCACAATCCTAGCCTTGACCTTGTGTTGATTGCATGTTATATTTGGTTGATTTGTTATATTCATTTGGTATGTAATATTATTCATTCAATTGGCATGTAATAATTATTATTTTGGCTATGTAATTTGTTTTACATTTGGTATGTAAAATAGAATAGGTTGTATTTCATTTTCTAGATAAAAATGTATTAGGATACATATTTTGTAAAAATGAAGAACAAGATCATGAAGACTTCAAGAACACAAGGAGCATATGGATGCAAGGTTAAGTGGGAGATTGTAATCTCCTACTTTGTATGATTAACCCTTACCCGGTGACATTTGTTTTCGGCTAAACAAATGTCCACCAAAATGGCTAGATTGTGAACATACTTATTTTGCATGTGTGGTTGTTTGTATGATTATTGTTTTGTATGTTTGGTTGATACAATTAATCACAAGATAACAACTAACAAAACGACATTTTAATTGGTTAAATTAGACGTGCTAAGTACATGCAAAACGGCAATTTAAATGGTTAAATTTAAAAGGCAACCGAGAACCTTAATAAATGGTTATTAAGAACATGATAAGGATCATACATATAAAATGGTTTATATCAAGTAATTGGCTTAATTACAAAACATGAAAATGGATTTTCAAATAAACCATACACTAAATGCATGTTGGTGTATGGTGCAAAAGTTTTCCTAAACTAGAAATAACGAAAACTCAAGATCCCTTTACAAACAAGCTTAACAAGTTTAACGCCATCCTTTTGTGAAAACACTTAGACATATTAAGAAACTCTTGACGGGATAAAGGTCACCTAACCGTCATGAGCGGACTAATATCAATAAGGTAAATTTCGCACACTTGTGGGATAAAGGTCACCTAACCACTTGTATGTTGAATTTACATGTTTACACAAGTGGGACGACTTGATTTGGGAATCATGAACTTAGGGTCACCGAAGCATGAGGAACAAATAGGCGTTGATGGGATAAATATGCCATGCAAAAGGATTGCATGATCCCATAACTTAGAAGTTGCAAAAGGATTGCAATTGTCATATAATGACTACCTAGCTAAATCAAATAACGGGATAAAGGTCACCTAACCGAAATTTGATTTACCGTTGGATTCTAATATTTAATAAGTCAATTAATATTTTAAAAGGGTATTGAATGTTACATTAAAATCGATACTTAAACGAACTTTGTTAATTTTGTAGATGGCCACCAATAACAACAACAACATTCCAAACGCACCACTTAACCTGAACCACCTATCATTAAGGTCTCTCTTAGAGAAAGACAAACTCAACCATACAAACTTTATGAATTGGTTCCGCAATCTTCGGATTGTCCTCAAACAAGAGGATAAAATGTATGTGCTTGAGGACCCCATTCCCGATCAACCGGATGAGAATGATGTGGAGGCAATGGCCTCTTACGATAAGTATTGCCACGACTCCCTTCAAGTCTCATGCTTAATGCTTGGGACTATGATACCCGAACTCCAAAAGGATTTCGAGCATCATAGTGCATACGACATGATAACGCAATTGAAGGAGATGTTCCTCCAACAAGCGCGTGTCGAACGCTTCGAAACGGTTCGGGCGCTACATGCTTGTCGTATGGACGATACCCAATCGGTTTCATCTTATGTACTTAAGATGAAAAGCCTTATCGATCGTGCTAACCGTCTTAACCTAAACATATCTAATGAGTTAGCCACCGATCTTATCCTTAACTCCCTATCAAAAAGGTTTGATCAATTTGTAATAAATTACAATATGAATGGGATGGATAAGAGCATAGGTGAGCTTCACGGTATGCTTAGAACGGCGGAAACTAGCATGGGTAAAAGGGCTTTACCCGTGTTAGCAATCGATCAAGGTGGATCCAAAGGTAACACCTCTAAGCCAAAGGTGGCTAAGAGGAAAGGACCCGCCCATCAAGGCAAAGGGAAGGGGAAGATGGTTACCCCAACCAAGAACAAGGCTAAGAAGCAAAAGGTAGCCGAGAAGGCAAACCCCAAGGAAGACCCATGTTTCGGTTGCGGTGAAATGGGTCATTGGAAACGAAACTGTCCGGTCTATCTTAAGGAGTTGAAGGACAAGAGGGATGCAGGGCAAACCTCAGGTAATATATATATGGTATATATAGAGCTTAGTATTACTTCTTCTAATACATGGGTATTAGACACTGGATGTGGAACTTACATTTGCAATTCATTGCAGGGGTTCAAAAGAAGTAGGAAGCAAACGGGAACATCAAGTCTCTACATGGGTAATGGGGCCAAAGTGCAAGTGAAGGCTCAAGGAGACTTTGTGTTAAAGCTTCCAAGTGGTTTGGAACTTATTTTGAAAGATGTTTTGTATGCACCCGATTTATGTCGAAACATTATTTCCATTTCCCGTTTGAAACAATGTGGTTTCTATCTTAATTTTGTTAATGATGATATCCATATTTATTTAGATAATGTATTCTATTTCAAGGCTTCACCTTCAAATGGAATTTATGAATTGGTTCATGATGACACATCATCTAGTAGCTCAATGTACCATACAAGCACCAAGAAACTCAAAAGGGATTTGAGTGATTCCTATTTATGGCATTGTCGCCTTGGTCACATAAACAAGAACCGAATGCATACACTTCAAAAGGATGGACTTTTGAAATCAAATGAAATGGATTCGTTTGATGTATGTGAATCTTGTTTACAAGGCAAGATGACTAAAGCACCTTTCAAAGGAACTTATGAAAGGGCTAAAGATTTATTGGGATTAATACATTCGGATGTATGTGGACCCTTTAAACCCATGACTAGGAATGGTGAAAGATACTTTGTTACATTCATTGATGACTTTAGTCGTTTCGGATATGTCTATTTATTAAGACACAAGGACGAAACGTTTGAAGCATTCAAAGAATATCAAAACGAAGTACAAAATCAACTCAACAAGACAATTAAGGTACTTCGTACCGATAGAGGAGGTGAATACCTAAGCGATGCTTTCCAAGATCATCTTAGGAGTTGTGGGATTATCTCACAACTTACTCCACCCGGAACACCCCAACTTAATGGAGTTTCCGAAAGGAGGAACCGAACCCTAATGGATATGGTTCGATCTATGATGGCAAGAAGCTCGTTACCTCTATCATTTTGGGGTTATTGTCTAAGCTCCGCGGCTCGTATTTTAAATATGGCCCCAACCAAGAAAGTGGAACGAACTCCTCACGAGATGTGGTTTGGCAAACCTCCATCTCTATCATACTTAAAGGTATGGGGATGTGAAGCTTATCCTAAGCGTTACGTCCCTAATAAGTTGAATGCTCGATCCACGAAGTGTATCTTCATAGGATATCCCAAGGATGATATGGGATACTATTTCTATGATCCATCCGAGCAGAATGTATTTGTTGCTCGGAAGGCGGAATTCCTTGAAACTAAGTTCCTAATGGAAGGAAATAGTGAAAGGAAGATAGATCTTGAAGAGGTTCAAGATCAAGTAGATGATACACAATTGGTTAACACTAGCACTCAACATGAAAATGTTGATAGTGATCAATTGGATGATCAAAATACACAAGACATTCGTAGATCTGGTAGGATTAGCAATCCTCCTGAGAGATATGGGTTTCTCATAGATGATTGCTATACGGTTGATTTGGATGAACCAACAAACTACCAAGATGCTTTATCAAGGATTGATAAAGATAAATGGCAGGATGCCATGGACGCCGAGATGCAATCCATGTATGAAAACCAAGTGTGGGAACTTGTTGAGCAACCTCCTAGCTCTAAGCTAGTTGATTGCAAATGGCTTTTCAAGAAGAAAACCGACATACGTGGAAACTTGGATACATATAAAGCTAGACTTGTAGCAAAAGGTTTCACTCAAACTCAAGGGGTTGATTATGATGAAACTTTCTCGCCAGTGGCAATGCTAAAGTCTATTAGGATATTATTTGCCATTGCTGCTCACTACGACTATGAAATATGGCAAATGGATGTCAAAACCGCTTTCCTAAATGGATATCTTATGGAAGATGTCTATATGGTCCAACCTGAAGGTTTTGTTGATCCAAAATATCCTAAAAGGGTATGCAAGTTAAAGAAGTCAATCTACGGATTGAAACAAGCATCTAGAATGTGGAATCATCGTTTTAATGAGGAAGCCGAGAAATTTGGCTTCATTAAAAATGGTGATGAAGCTTGTGTATATAAGAAAGCTAGTGGGAGCACTATCATATTCCTTGTACTATATGTGGATGATATATTATTATTTGGGAATGATATTACCACAATGCAAGGAGTCAAAACTTGGCTAAAGAGTTGCTTCTCCATTAAGGATCTTGGAGATGCACAATACATATTGGGGATAGGGATCTATAGGAATAGATCCAAGAGATTGATAGGTTTAAGTCAAAGTACATACATTGATAAAATCTTGAAAAGGTTCAAGATGGAAAACTCTAAGAAAGGTTTGGTACCTATTCAAAGAGGAACCAGTCTCAGTTCATCTCAATGTCCCACCACGAAAGACGAACAAGAGAAAATGAAGAAAGTCCCATACGCATCTGCTATTGGGTCTATCATGTATGCAATGATATGTACTAGACCGGATGTGTCATGCGCTCTAAGCTTGACAAGTAGATACCAGAACAACCCAGGAAACAGTCATTGGATTGCTGTTAAAAGTATATTGAAATACCTTAGGAGGACTAAGGATATGTTTCTAATATATGGGTCTGGTGAGGAGGAACTCGCCGTAAAAGGTTACGTGGACGCGAGTTTCCAAACTGATCGAGATGACTCTCGATCACAATCCGGTTATGTCTTCATGTTAAATGGTGGTGCGGTCTCTTGGAAGAGTTCGAAACAGGAGGTTGTTGCGTTATCCACTACAGAGTCGGAGTACATTGCCGCCTCACTGGCAGCTCAGGAAGCTGCATGGATGAAGAAATTCATCGACGACTTAGGAGTGGTCCCTTCCATTCAGGACCCTCTTGAGATCTTTTGTGACAACGAGGGTGCGATTGCTCAAATCAAGGAACCTCGTGCCCATCAAAAGACTCGTCACATTGAGCGGAGATTCAACTACATAAGGGATGAAGTTGAAAAAGGAAAGATATGTATTCGCAAAGTTCATACAGATCATAATGTTGCGGATCCACTCACAAAGCTTTTACATGGGCCAAAACATGAGGGACATGTTTGTGCATTAGGGCTTCGATATTCTAGTGATTGGATATGATCTATTTTAAGTATTTGTACCGGAACGAAATTATTCAAACTCATTAATATAACTATGGTGTTAATTTATTTGAGTTATGTTCCTATTTTGCATATTTCATCCATGAATTAGCAATTATTCAAAATTTCCGTAGTCGATCACATTTGTGGGAACAAGTGTGAGGTTTAGACTATTATGAACTCGGATTGGTATACTTTCATAGGTTGAATGTGGAGCAAGGTTGCAACCAAGGTTCATAGATATTTGTGGGAAACAAATATTGGAAGACCCGCTCTCAAGAATTACTGTATAGAGCCTTTGTGGTTGATCACATGTAATCTTGAGTAAAGGCGAATATCATTGTATCCTCTGACCTGAGATACATATTGGGTTCGGAAATTCACCAAGTATTGTGCCTTGATTCTTTCCTTCGCTATTCTGAAACATGGTAGTACATAAGGAAGAACTCAGGCATATTACAAAGTGTATATCTAGGACGTATGTAGTCAAGATGGAATTTGTCCCTCTTATTCGTTGAGAGTCAGATGTCTAAGGCCTGAAAAGTTAAATCTATAAGAGAGTGATCACTCTGTATCTCTTGGATTTAACATGACATCTACGGCAAAAGGATATATTGAAAGATTCACCTATTCATATTCGAGATGGGAACTCGAAAAGGATGATGTTATTGAATGGCACAAAGTCATAGCATATTGGGGGTGATGGACGGTCGTTAGGTGGTATCTTTCACTTGCATTAATTTCTTATGTTTCTCGTGCAAGTGGGAGATT
This sequence comes from Rutidosis leptorrhynchoides, assembly GCF_046630445.1. Lineage (NCBI taxonomy): Eukaryota > Viridiplantae > Streptophyta > Magnoliopsida > Asterales > Asteraceae > Rutidosis > Rutidosis leptorrhynchoides. The sequence continues at coordinate 165,033,647 of NC_092338.1, read as the reverse complement.
GAAGGTATTTCGTATGCCCGAGGGACATATTAAATTAATGTGGCTAATGTGCTTTGATCCAAGTCGGGTCATACCCAATAACAAGCTTACCAACACTTTATATGTATTTAATCTTAACGACTGGATCGTTAAATAAATACGCGACACTTGAACTTTAGAAAATCGGTTTTCTGAAATGTTATTACTTGAAATAAATTATTTGGATAATTTGTATTTAATTATTTATAGGTTTAAATAATTATGTTGTGTTATATTTTATAAAATGGTTTATAAAATTATTGCAAGAGGAATTACATGTTTATTTTATACAAGGTTTATAAAATCATTTACAAGTTTTATAAAATTTATATCTTGTATAAAATAATGGATGAATATGGGCAGATTTTGGAGACCCAAGAAGTCATCCCATGCTTATTCCCTTTTGGCATTTTTGAGGTATTAACTCCTAGGTACATGCTTAATAAGTTTACCAAGGCCTTGACTCAAAAAGTACATGCAATACACATCAAACCACAAGTAAAAACTGCTCCTGCTGCTGTCTCCAGGCCGTGGGCTGTTGGGAGCTCAAAAGGGGTTCTAAGTTTACTAATACAAGCTTACATCAAGTGTAAAACAAATCCTAACTAAAGGCAAAAGTGTTGGGATCATTGCTTGTGGGTATAAGTCACTTGAGGCTTCAAGTTAGAAGCTAATTAGTCATCAATTCCATTAAACATTCTGCTCAAATCAACCTTGCTGCTGATCGGGTTTTGGAAGCCAAGCAAGTGAGGTTTCAAGTTAGGTTTCAAGGTGTACAAGGTTTATAACAAGGCAAGGGTGTTTTGGTGCTTTGCTTCTTCATTTCCTTCATCATTATTCAAGCATTTTGCAGCCCTTAAACTTGTTTAAGGAGGTATAAACATCCTTACTTTCTACTTAGTTTGTAAGCATATTATTTCACAACTTGATCCATGGGGTTTAACTTTAAAATGGTTTAAAGATATACAAGTTCTAAAATGTAACTAACATGCTTCCGCTTTGATAAAATTCTTAAAAGGTTTTAAGTATTATCAAACTTGTTAAATCCCAACAATGGTATCTAGAGCCGAAGTTGTTGAAATATGCTTCGAATTGTTGTTTAAAACCCACTACATTTGCAATCTACTAACATGCATGAATGTAGATTGCAAAAACAAATGGGTTTGGGTGGGTTTGTAAGCTTGGCCGAATTTGAAAGAGGTTCCAAGAGGGTTTGGAACTTGCATTTTGGTCAATTTTGGTTGCATGTTAAAGTTCACAATCCTAGCCTTGACCTTGTGTTGATTGCATGTTATATTTGGTTGATTTGTTATATTCATTTGGTATGTAATATTATTCATTCAATTGGCATGTAATAATTATTATTTTGGCTATGTAATTTGTTTTACATTTGGTATGTAAAATAGAATAGGTTGTATTTCATTTTCTAGATAAAAATGTATTAGGATACATATTTTGTAAAAATGAAGAACAAGATCATGAAGACTTCAAGAACACAAGGAGCATATGGATGCAAGGTTAAGTGGGAGATTGTAATCTCCTACTTTGTATGATTAACCCTTACCCGGTGACATTTGTTTTCGGCTAAACAAATGTCCACCAAAATGGCTAGATTGTGAACATACTTATTTTGCATGTGTGGTTGTTTGTATGATTATTGTTTTGTATGTTTGGTTGATACAATTAATCACAAGATAACAACTAACAAAACGACATTTTAATTGGTTAAATTAGACGTGCTAAGTACATGCAAAACGGCAATTTAAATGGTTAAATTTAAAAGGCAACCGAGAACCTTAATAAATGGTTATTAAGAACATGATAAGGATCATACATATAAAATGGTTTATATCAAGTAATTGGCTTAATTACAAAACATGAAAATGGATTTTCAAATAAACCATACACTAAATGCATGTTGGTGTATGGTGCAAAAGTTTTCCTAAACTAGAAATAACGAAAACTCAAGATCCCTTTACAAACAAGCTTAACAAGTTTAACGCCATCCTTTTGTGAAAACACTTAGACATATTAAGAAACTCTTGAGGTATAAACATCCTTACTTTCTACTTAGTTTGTAAGCATATTATTTCACAACTTGATCCATGGGGTTTAACTTTAAAATGGTTTAAAGATATACAAGTTCTAAAATGTAACTAACATGCTTCCGCTTTGATAAAATTCTTAAAAGGTTTTAAGTATTATCAAACTTGTTAAATCCCAACAATAACAATCTTATTTCAAGTGATGATCTTACTTGAACTTGTTTTCGTGTCATGATTCTGCTTCAAGAACTTCGAGCCATCCAAGGATCCGTTGAAGCTAGATCCATTTTTATCTTTTCCAGTAGGTTTATCCAAGGAACTTAAGGTAGTAATGATGTTCATAACATCATTCGATTCATACATATAAAGCTATCTTATTCGAAGGTTTAAACTTGTAATCACTAGAACATAGTTTAGTTAATTCTAAACTTGTTCGCAAACAAAAGTTAATCCTTCTAACTTGACTTTTAAAATCAACTAAACACATGTTCTATGTCTATATGATATGCTAACTTAATGATTTAAAACCTGGAAACACGAAAAACACCGTAAAACCGGATTTACACCGTCGTAGTAACACCGCGGGCTGTTTTGGGTTAGTTAATTAAAAACTATGATAAACTTTGATTTAAAAGTTGTTATTCTGAGAAAATTATTGTTATTATGAACATGAAACTATATCCAAAAATTATGGTTAAACTCAAAGTGGAAGTATGTTTTCTAAAATGGTCATCTAGACGTCGTTCTTTCGACTGAAATGACTACCTTTACAAAAACGACTTGTAACTTATTTTTCCGACAATAAACCTATACTTTATCTACTTAGATTCATAAAATTGAGTTCAATATGAAACCATAGCAATTTGATTCACTCAAAACGGATTTAAAATGAAGAAGTTATGGGTAAAACAAGATTGGATAATTTTTCTCATTTTAGCTACGTGAAAATTGGTAACAAATCTATTCCAACCATAACTTAATCAACTTGTATTGTATATTATGTAATCTTGAGATACCATAGACACGTATACAATGTTTCGACCTATCATGTCGACACATCTATATATATTTCGGAACAACCATAGACACTCTATATGTGAATGTTGGAGTTAGCTATACAGGGTTGAGGTTGATTCCAAAATATATATAGTTTGAGTTGTGATCAATACTGAGATACGTATACACTGGGTCGTGGATTGATTCAAGATAATATTTATCGATTTATTTCTGTACATCTAACTGTGGACAACTAGTTGTAGGTTACTAACGAGGACAGCTGACTTAATAAACTTAAAACATCAAAATATATTAAAAGTGTTGTAAATATATTTTGAACATACTTTGATATATATGTATATATTGTTATAGGTTCGTGAATCAACCAGTGGCCAAGTCTTACTTCCCGACGAAGTAAAAATCTGTGAAAGTGAGTTATAGTCCCACTTTTAAAATCTAATATTTTTGGGATGAGAATACATGCAGGTTTTATAAATGATTTACAAAATAGACACAAGTACGTGAAACTACATTCTATGGTTGAATTATCGAAATCGAATATGCCCCTTTTTATTAAGTCTGGTAATCTAAGAATTAGGGAACAGACACCCTAATTAACGCGAATCCTAAAGATAGATCTATTGGGCCTAACAAACCCCATCCAAAGTACCGGATGCTTTAGTACTTCGAAATTTATATCATATCCGAAGGGTGTCCCGGAATGATGGGGATATTCTTATATATGCATCTTGTTAATGTCGGTTACCAGGTGTTCACCATATGAATGATTTTTATCTCTATGTATGGGATGTGTATTGAAATATGAAATCTTGTGGTCTATTATTATGATTTGATATATATAGGTTAAACCTATAACTCACCAACATTTTTGTTGACGTTTTAAGCATGTTTATTCTCAGGTGATTATTAAGAGCTTCCGCCGTCGCATACTTAAATAAGGACGAGATTTGGAGTCCATGCTTGTATGATATTGTGTAAAAACTGCATTCAAGAAACTTATTTTGTTGTAACATATTTGTATTGTAAACCATTATGTAATGGTCGTGTGTAAACAGGATATTTTAGATTATCATTATTTGATAATCTACGTAAAGCTTTTTAAACCTTTATTTATGAAATAAAGGTTATGGTTTGTTTTAAAATGAATGCAGTCTTTGAAAAACGTCTCATATAGAGGTCAACACCTCGCAACGAAATCAATTAATATGGAACGTTTTTAATCAATAAGAACGGGACATTTCAGTTGGTATCCGAGCGTTGGTCTTAGAGAACCAGAATTTTGCATTAGTGTGTCTTATCGAGTTTGTTAGGATGCATTAGTGAGTCTGGACTTCGATCGTGTTTACTTGAAAAATGATTGCTTAACAAATTTTGTTGGAAACTATATATTTTTAACATGTGAATATTATGTGATATATTAATCTCTTAACGCGTTTGATATTATGTGATAGATGTCTACCTCTAGAACAAGTCCCATTGACTCACCTAATAATAATGAAGAGTCAAATGTAAATTGGAATGATTCGTGGACTGATTCACAAGTTCCCGAAGAGGAACCGGAAGAAGAGTCGGAACCGGAAGAAGAGTCGGAACCGGAAGAAGAATCGGAACCGGATGAAGAAATAGAACCGGTGGGGGAAATAATAAAACGGTTAAGTAAAAGAAAATCCTCAACCAACCGACCAAGGTTAATTATGGTCAATGGTGTTTCCGCCAAGGAAGCAAAATATTGGGAGGCTTACCAATTCTCCAATGAATCGGATTCCGACGAGAATTCCGATGATGTTATAGAAATTACCCCAACTGAATTTAAAAAGGCAAAAGAAAATAATAAGAGAAAGGGCATAAAAATAGAGAAATCTAATTCCAACCCCGATGAACTTTATATGTATCGTCAACCCCCGAAGTCCTTAAGTTGTAACAATGACCCGGGAACCTCTAAACCACCAGGTTTTTCTAAACCAATGTGGAAAACGACGGCTCGTATTAGGGGAACATCATATATCCCTAGAAACTTGGCAAAACGAACCAAAACTGAAGAAGAAGAAACAAGCGAGTCGGAATAAGATAGTTGTATTCGTGTGGTGTAATACATGTAATATAGTGTGCTTATGCTTTATGATATATGTAAAAATTGCTTGTATTAATAAGTATTTTTTTTATGAATCTAACTCTTGTCTATTTTACAGTATAAAAACACAAAATGGATAGACAACCCAATATTTTAAGAGACCTACCCGGAGACATGATTGATGAAATCTTGTCTAGAGTCGGTCAGAATTCTTCGGCACAACTATTTAAGGCGAGATCAGTTTGTAAGACATTCAAAGAACGTTCCAAGAATGCCTTGATTTATAAAAGGCTTTCGTTCGAAAGATGGGGGATATCACATTGGGAAATCCATAAGTTACGATGTGTTTACTTTGACGCATATATTGCGGGGAACCCAAATGCTATTTTACGCAATGGGTTAAGAAATTATTTTGACTCAATATATCCGAATATTAGACTTCGTGATTTAGAAAAAGTGGCTAACATGTAACATAAAGAAGCATGTTATACTTACGGATTAGTAATGTTCGCTTCTCACCAAAGTGAGAACAAGAACATCGGGCTACAACTATTAAACAAAACGTTCCCACAAGTGACGGAGTCGGTAATTGGGGTAAGAAATGAGGTTTTTAGATTGTTACGGGACTGTTGGACATTACGTATGTGACAACCCGGAAATCTTCAACCAAATTTAAACTTTATCTTTATATTATTCCGACACGATAAGCAAAGTTTGTTAAGTTAAATCTCAAGAATTTTAAATTGTGTTCATACATTCATTATAACCTCGACCAAATTTCGACGATTCACGAACAGTTATATATAAATAAATATGTATATATATGTATATATATTATAACTTGAGAATATTAAAAGAGTATTAAACGTATAATACTTTACATGAACGTATTTGTTTCAATATGTTTATCGATAGAATTAGAAGATAATATCAAATGATTGATTTATCAGATACATTGTGATATGATTATGGGTCTATGTTATGAGGTCCACTGTGATTTAAGAAATCTATTCTTTTTGACAACATTCGGAAAATGGTAAAGTGATTTACAAGTAAGAACGTGAAGTGTAACTAACTTAGATGTTGGATATCGAAAAGTTAAGTAACTCGACATTTTTCATTAAGATGATTTCATACGTTTATTTAACCTTTGAACTTTATCCCATGCTTCACCAACAGAATGTAATTTAAAAACTTGAAACCTATTATGAATATATATGATTCTACTTTTCTAAAACGTTTTATGATATAACGATTTCCATTATTTTAACCTTTAAACAAAATGATTCTTAAAAATATATTTGGTTTTGGAAAACAAAATTATTATATTTATTTGATTTAGTTTCAAACGTACAAAAACGTTTTCAGTTTAAAAAGAACTTTATTATTAAAACGTATATAACTTTTATAAATATCTAGAACCACTTTTGACAACTCATTACTTAACCAGTATGATAAATATAATGATATTTATATTTTATTTTATTAAATATATATAATGATTTAAATTAATATTATATATATTTATACGCGTATTATACGTACATAGTTTTATACTCTTACTATACTTAAACTTTACCTTTACTTTATTTTTACTTTACTTTAACTTTAATAATTCATACTTTAATAATTCATACTTTAATAATTCACTTTAATAATTCTCTTTAATAATTCATACTTTAATAATTCACTTTAATAATTCATACTTTAATAATTCACTTTAATAATTCAAAAATCTATTATAAATAGAATTCAATAGGTTTCATTATTTCATAGAAACTTGAAAATATTTTTCTCTAAACTCTCTCAATCGATTTACATATATATATTTACTCCGTATTATTTCAAGATATTATTAGTATACATAAAATATTACGTCGGAGTGCTGTCCGAGTGATTTCGAAATTATTTTTCGAGTGGGATTGGATTAAGGAAATTATGGGTTATAGCTATGGAGGTGATTGGGTATGGTTCATGGGTATGCTCGTGAGGTCAATATAGTGTTTATCATCTCCGTTGCGTCTACGTACCTTTCTTGCAATATTGAATCTCAATATTGATACGTGAGTACTCATAATTTAACTTTTACATACTAATAGTGTATCCCTGACTAGTGCTCGAGTATATAGGATTATGCATGTTTGTACTTTTGATATTGCCTTTCGTTAGGTTATGTTGAATCCTGAATTAGTTATATATGTGACTGAGATAAGGTATAAGATATGCATGTCGTTGGAAAGCTAACGAAAAATTAAGAACTTTTCATTTAGATATCGAATGATTTCGATGAACGGATTTGAAGTTATAGTCCATCGAATTTTTGTATTATTATTAAAAATGATTATTATTATCGTCGTTCTAGTTTTATCTTATTATTATTATTATTATTATTATTATTATTATTATTATTATTATTAATATTATTATTATTATTATTATTATTATTATTATTATTATCTTTATCAATAAAATGATTTATCATTAAAAATTGTTATTTTTATTATTATTACTATCGTTATTATCATTAAATTTATAATTAGTATTATTATTATTATTATTATCTAATTATTATTATTATTATTATTATTATTATTATTATTATTATTATTATCATTATTATTATTATCATTATTAATATATATATCATTATTTAAAAATGGTTATTGTTATTATTATTATTATTATTATATAATCATTATCGTTAATAATGTCATAGTAATTATCATTATTAGTATTATTGTAATTAAAACTAATATTAGTAACACCTAATTATTTTGATTACTATTATTATCATTATTATGAACACGATATAAAAGACGATTAAAAGCTATTAAATGAAACGATTAGAAAATAATGAGTAAGAGTATCATGATGAAATTAAAATATTATAAGATATTGATTTAGATAAAATTATCGTTCTTATTATTTTTATCATTACTATTATTATTAAAAGTATCGTTAGTATCAAAACTATCATTTTAACAAAAATTATCATTTTAACAAAAATTATCATTTTAATAGAAATGTCATTGTTAGTATAAAATATCATTTTTATTATCATTTTAAATAGAATTATTATTTTAAAGATAATATCAAAAATTATCGTAAATATTAAAGTTATCATAATTAGAATTATCGTTTTATCATAATATCATCTTAGTAATTATAAATATTGATATTTTTATAATAATAATTATTATTATAAAATAATACAACTTTTACTTACTAACATTATAGATATTATTTTATCAAATAAATATGTAATACAAACATATTTTACTACGTATAATAAATTACTTTAATAATACCTATCATATTATCTTTATGATATTAAATGAACCCTATAAATTTTATTACTTAATATATATAAAAGTATATTTTATTATATAAATTTTAATATAAAATTTTATTTATTAATACATGAATTATATTAATTACTCTAATAAATCTTTTAAAAATATTTAAAAATATAAAACGACGATATTTAAAATATATTATAATCATGTATAAATTTTGGAAATCATTTTGAGTCAAATTGACTTTTGTTGACTTTTGCATATTAGTCTCGAGCATTAGGATTGTGGTACACTATGACCTGACCTAATTGTTGGACAAATATTGACCAACATATAATTATATATAATTAATTTAGGTTCGTGAATCCGAAGCCAACCTTGCACTAGTTCAATGACGTTATATGTATTTTCACTACGAAATACAGTATGGTGAGTTTCATTTATCTTTTTACCCTTTATATTTTTGGGCTGAGAATACATGCGTAATTTTTATAAATGTTTTACGAAATAGACACAAGTAATCGAAACTACATTATATGGTTGAATTATCGAAATCGAATATGCCCCTTTTTATATAGTCTGGTAATCTAAGAATTAGGGAACAGACACCCTAATTGACGCGAACTCTAAAGATAGATCTATCGGGCCCAACAAGCCCCATCCAAAGTACCGGATGCTTTAGTACTTCGAAATTTATATCATGTCCGAAGGAGGATCCCAGAATGATGGGGATATTCTTATATGCATATTGTGAATGTCGGTTACCAGGTGTTCAATCCATATGAATGATTTTTGTCTCTATGCATGGGACGTATATTTATGAGAACTGGAAATGAAATTCTTGTGGTCTATTAAAATGATGAAAATGAATGATTATGATAAACTAATGAACTCACCAACCTTTTGGTTGACACTTTAAAGCATGTTTATTCTCAGGTATTAAAGAAATCTTCCGCTGTGCATTTGCTCATTTTAAAGATATTAATTGAAGTCTTTCATGGCATATTTCGAAGAACGTTGCATTCAAGTCATTGAGTTCATTAAAGATTATTATTATTAAGTCAATTTATAGTTGGATAGTGGATATTATGAAATGGTATGCATGCCTGTCAATTTTCGATGTAAAGAAAGTTTGTCTTTTAAAAACAAATGCAATGTTTGTAAAATGTATCATATAGAGGTCAAATACCTCGCGATGTAATCAACTATTGTGAATCGTTTATAATGTATATGAACGGGTCCTTTCAGTTGGTATCAGAGCGGTGGTCTTAGCGAACCAGGTCTGCATTAGTGTGTCTAACTGATAAGTCGTTAGGATGCATTAGTGAGTCTGGACTTCGACCGTGTCTGCATGTCAAAAGTTTTGCTTATCATTTCTAGTCGGAAATCATCTGCTTATCATCCATAGGAAATTACCTGCTTATCATTATTAGTCTAGACACGTCTTGCTACATTAATTGCATGAGTAGTGTATAGACAAAATTCATATCTTAGCGTATCTGCTAAATCATATCTTATCGTATCTGTTACTTTAAACTTTGCCTGACATATCCCGCAAATTCCTCCGTAATCTATGAAATCTTTTAATCTCTATATATAGATATCCTATGTAAATAGAATACCACCCGATAGCCGAAAAATCATTTTATATCGAAAAATCCTTTATCCAATCGTACGAAATGGAATTTGTCATCAGTTCAAGTCACTCGGATTCCGAAATGGAATCTCACTCAAGCTCCGAAAGCAGTGTGACCGGAATGGATCAACCAATCAGTCATCACCTATTCTGGATGAATTGGGGATGGGTTCGTAGCCTCCTCAATCATTGGAAACAAGAAGAAGGCGATCCTTCCCATCCACCACATTGCCCTCTTGGCGAAGAACCTGAAGCACTTACCGGTGAACCTGTTCGAGACACCATTTTCTCTCTCATTTCCAGGGTATCTCGTCACGATTATATACTACATCAAATTCTAGATTTTATTTATCCGCTCGTTCCGACCGACAATCATCCTGGAATAATAGAAGAAGTCAACGAACTTCGCGCTCGGGTAGTGGCTTTGGAGAATATGGTGCAGAGATTACAAACACCAGCAGCAGCACCAGCAGCATAACCAGTACCACCATCATCAACGCCAACAGTACCATTACCACCTCCAACCACAACCGCGTTGTAAACCTCAACTTCACAATCTGTCCCACGAGCATCAACGTCATACGCACTATAGATACCAAGGAGTACCAACAACAATAACTGACGAAGTATTAATTCATAAATTCATTGGAGAAACATTCCGCGGCGATTATATAATCTCTAAAGTCTTAGAGATTATCTAATCTAGCCCTAACCATAAATCAGTTAAGCGAACCAAAATGATAGAAGAAAGAGTAGAAACCCTGACAAAAATGGTGTGTGATTAACAAGTTAAACTTGTTTTACCAACAGCATCAACAGTACCGTCAACGTCACCAGCATCGTCAGTACAGTCAACATCAGAATCAACAACACCTATAACATCACAAACTCCGTCAGTTCAAGAATCACTGTGGACATCATTACGAATCAATAACGTGTATATTGTATCAACAAGTTATGAAGAATTAACTCATTCCCTCTGAAGAAATTATATATATATTTTATATATATATATATATATATATTTTGAAATAAAAAAAAAATAAATCTTTCCGTGCTAAGCTATTGTGTGTGAATCTTAACTACTCGGTTAATTCATATTATAAATATGCAATAATGTACATCCCTCGCCCGCGACTTAACCATCGTTAACTACAATCTCTGTCTCAATTCAACAAATTCCAATTCCTAATAAATCAAGTATATATTTGATTTTACACTTCATCATTGATGTAACCGAAACTTTTCAGATAACATCATTCGTACTTTGCGAAGTTCACAAGAATTTAATGAAAACCAACATCACATCTCAACAAATAACGAAGTATTGATTCATAATATCAATATTATTGAAGAAATACTTATGTAACCTCTAAAGCCTTCAAGGAATTATTCAATTCTAGTTCCAACCGTCAATCGAATGAGTTTAATTTAGTATTAACTCATTAAAATCTATGTTACATCTGAGGAGAATATATACATATATATTTTCATAAAGACTGTAATAAAATTCTTATGTACAATATATTAATTGTGAAAATTTTTTTAACGGGTAGGTAATACCCGAGAGATATATATAAATTCACAATTAATATGTTACATTCTTTCGAATCAGATTAAGCAAATTATCAATTATACTTCCTACTTTCACAATAATATACATTCTTTCATAGAAATCAAAACAACCATACTCATTCAAACCCAATTACATATTCTGATTTTAAAATCTCAGAATTCAATTTGAGATATAACCGGTACCATCGCTTTTAGATTCCTACATCTTTCAAAGCTATACTTTGACTTCAAAAGTGTGTTAGAACATCAAATGTATACAAACGATTACAATCCGTGTTCAAACCCTTCGAAAATCTCTGAAGACACTTCAAATAATGAGCAATCGAGATGATGATCCAACCACATATTACCCACAGTTATGTACTTAAAAAGATCTCGAAACCAAAGTCATAATTCAACACATATCTGTGTCAGATCTTTTGGCATTTATTATCAAAAATAACCTTGCAATTCCTTTGCAAAGTAGCAAATTATATCACAGCTCCAGCAAGACAACTTCGATTTTTTCATTCGGAGTAGCCTTATCATAATTTTGATATACGTGATTACCCTTTTGTTACCGGAGAACCTTTCATATTCCACCACATTAGCAATAAACTTACCAACAACTTCACTGATCTTGGGCATTCCGAAGAATCATTATATTTATCGAAACCTCATCATTTACTCATCTACCTCTTGTAACGAGAATTGCCATACGAATCATTGGGAATTAGCAATCAGTATTTTGAAATCTCACAGCATGTTGACGCCAACAGTTATACATAACGTCTATTTCCAAGGCTTACATACTTCGAATGTGAAGTTTCTGAAAAACACTCTGAACCGTGAACTAGTTCTCGAAATGCTGATGAAGCAACAAAAACTGTAAACGACCTTAGCAGTAAAAAGTTTGATGATAAAGATTAGTGTATTAGCAAAGCTCAGAAATAGAGAAGTTTTGGAACTGGAAAACGAATTGAGCAAAGTATGAAGGAGGCTGTAGATAAATCACAAAGACTGAACCTGCCTTCAAAGAATCCAAATGATTCAGTGTCTGCTGAAGTCATAACGAATACCTTGCTCCTGACACTAAACCCTTACAGACAATATACTTCATCATCCTCTGATATTAGAAATTCTAAGATATCATCGTATCTTTCATTATAAATATCCTCCATATTTCTGAAGATATTTCCATAACTATTCTTATCTGGAATCATTTATCTCTTTGCGCTATCTGTATTACATCAAAAAGGAAACTGTTTAGTTCCTATACTCTGTAAACCTTTGAGTTTAAAATATGAATGTTTTTGAAGTAGTGTTGGAAACTGAAGCATGAGTTAGTATAATATAATGACACTTGATCAACGTGATTATATTACAGTAATTCATGCTAAGTTTCTAAATGGAACGTGATGATTCACAGATTATAACATCATCATGTGCCATGTTATACGACTCTTGTATTCTATTTAACCTCTAAAATATCAAGAAAATATTTCTTGATGATTTAGCTTTTTCTGAGGTATTCTGGTAATTTGACAAGTCAAGATCGTGCCATTACAGTTTTCTTCCTAGAACATTAACAATGTTCATTCCAAAATTCATATCTGCAAATTCTGGACCATTACAAGCGGTGCTTAATCGCAAGAAGAAGAAACGAAAGGACAAAACTCTGAAATAGAAATTGGGGTATAAATTGCAGAAAATAAAAGAGAGCATTAACTGTAGATGATAATGATTATAGAAGATAGAAACAGAGAACTTTGAAATATAAGGGAAGATATAAAGCCAAACGACAAACCAAAAGTTATAAACCATATATATCGATGCATATAGCAATATAAAGACACGGGAGAACTAGAAACACTATAAACCCAAGAGTATAGTAGAAGTAAATAGATTCTTCCGGCGGTAGATGAAAAAGAAGAATGACCGATATGAAAGTTAGAAGTATATCGAGAATCAGAATTGGATGGAGCATATTGATGAATACTTTAAAATATGAGTTGAGGGGGAAAGAATAGAAGGTGATGAAACATGACTAGGAACTTAGAAATTAACAGATTTAACTCACACAATGACGGAATAAGTGAATCAAACCCTCTAGTGAATAGGTTAAGCTTTTTGGGATTAATTTAGTCATACCACAACTAAATCAAATGTGATTAGATACACACCTAGAGCTATTATTCACCACCTAGGTGATTTGGGTTGAGAGAGAATCGGAGGAGCTCACCAGATCTGAGTGTGCGTAAAAAATGAGAGGCTTAACCTAAAATGAAGAACATAAGACTTTATATACCCCTGCTGTTGACTCACCCATACGATTCATCCATCACACATACGAGTTGGCTTCATCAGCCGTACGGGTGATCACTCACTCGTGTCTTCTCATTTAGGTTGTAATTGTGACTTAGCTCAGCATCAACCATGCGTATGAGCCTGTCAGCCGTACGAGTGAGGCTTCACTCGGACGTCTGACTAAGTTTAACATAGTCAAACATCCAAATCTGGTTCCTGCAGTTCCTGTAACCACATACAAACACGGATAGGATAATAACGAACGATCATGGTGGTCTGTAAACTGTTGTACCTGCAATGGACGTGGGTAGATGTCTAGGGACTTGCATAAAATGCATCAACAGAAGGTGTGAGTTGTAAGAAAATGAAGGAGGTGAATTTATAAGAAAATCTTCGACATAACAATTAAAATGGACGATCGCATTTAAAGCGGATCCTAATTCCCTTTGTTACCGGAGAATCAAATCTTATTACAAAGATTTTCTTCAAATCCCTTGAAATCTGGAAATCAATCATATCTACGTCTAATGATAAGATGAATCTACACTTACTCATTTCACTCTTCTATGTTAGCTTCATTCGTACTCTTCATATAAATGGATTGTTTATCCAAATTATTCGCTGATGATAAAACTCTAATTTTCAGCCTGTATGCATCATGAAAACATACTTATTATCATTCACGACCTTTCCACTCAAATTTCGGGACGAAATTTCTTTAACGGGTAGGTACTGTGACAACCCGGAAATCTTCAACCAAATTTAAACTTTATCTTTATATTATTCCGACACGATAAGCAAAGTTTGTTAAGTTAAATCTCAAGAATTTTAAATTGTGTTCATACATTCATTATAACCTCGACCAAATTTCGACGATTCACGAACAGTTATATATAAATAAATATGTATATATATGTATATATATTATAACTTGAGAATATTAAAAGAGTATTAAACGTATAATACTTTACATGAACGTATTTGTTTCAATATGTTTATCGATAGAATTAGAAGATAATATCAAATGATTGATTTATCAGATACATTGTGATATGATTATGGGTCTATGTTATGAGGTCCACTGTGATTTAAGAAATCTATTCTTTTTGACAACATTCGGAAAATGGTAAAGTGATTTACAAGTAAGAACGTGAAGTGTAACTAACTTAGATGTTGGATATCGAAAAGTTAAGTAACTCGACATTTTTCATTAAGATGATTTCATACGTTTATTTAACCTTTGAACTTTATCCCATGCTTCACCAACAGAATGTAATTTAAAAACTTGAAACCTATTATGAATATATATGATTCTACTTTTCTAAAACGTTTTATGATATAACGATTTCCATTATTTTAACCTTTAAACAAAATGATTCTTAAAAATATATTTGGTTTTGGAAAACAAAATTATTATATTTATTTGATTTAGTTTCAAACGTACAAAAACGTTTTCAGTTTAAAAAGAACTTTATTATTAAAACGTATATAACTTTTATAAATATCTAGAACCACTTTTGACAACTCATTACTTAACCAGTATGATAAATATAATGATATTTATATTTTATTTTATTAAATATATATAATGATTTAAATTAATATTATATATATTTATACGCGTATTATACGTACATAGTTTTATACTCTTACTATACTTAAACTTTACCTTTACTTTATTTTTACTTTACTTTAACTTTAATAATTCATACTTTAATAATTCATACTTTAATAATTCACTTTAATAATTCTCTTTAATAATTCATACTTTAATAATTCACTTTAATAATTCATACTTTAATAATTCACTTTAATAATTCAAAAATCTATTATAAATAGAATTCAATAGGTTTCATTATTTCATAGAAACTTGAAAATATTTTTCTCTAAACTCTCTCAATCGATTTACATATATATATTTACTCCGTATTATT
The DNA here is from genome assembly GCF_046630445.1 of Rutidosis leptorrhynchoides. Classification (NCBI taxonomy): domain Eukaryota; kingdom Viridiplantae; phylum Streptophyta; class Magnoliopsida; order Asterales; family Asteraceae; genus Rutidosis; species Rutidosis leptorrhynchoides. The sequence continues at coordinate 165,017,769 of NC_092338.1, read as the reverse complement.
TCAAGATATTATTAGTATACATAAAATATTACGTCGGAGTGCTGTCCGAGTGATTTCGAAATTATTTTTCGAGTGGGATTGGATTAAGGAAATTATGGGTTATAGCTATGGAGGTGATTGGGTATGGTTCATGGGTATGCTCGTGAGGTCAATATAGTGTTTATCATCTCCGTTGCGTCTACGTACCTTTCTTGCAATATTGAATCTCAATATTGATACGTGAGTACTCATAATTTAACTTTTACATACTAATAGTGTATCCCTGACTAGTGCTCGAGTATATAGGATTATGCATGTTTGTACTTTTGATATTGCCTTTCGTTAGGTTATGTTGAATCCTGAATTAGTTATATATGTGACTGAGATAAGGTATAAGATATGCATGTCGTTGGAAAGCTAACGAAAAATTAAGAACTTTTCATTTAGATATCGAATGATTTCGATGAACGGATTTGAAGTTATAGTCCATCGAATTTTTGTATTATTATTAAAAATGATTATTATTATCGTCGTTCTAGTTTTATCTTATTATTATTATTATTATTATTATTATTATTATTATTATTAATATTATTATTATTATTATTATTATTATTATTATTATTATTATCTTTATCAATAAAATGATTTATCATTAAAAATTGTTATTTTTATTATTATTACTATCGTTATTATCATTAAATTTATAATTAGTATTATTATTATTATTATTATCTAATTATTATTATTATTATTATTATTATTATTATTATTATTATTATTATCATTATTATTATTATCATTATTAATATATATATCATTATTTAAAAATGGTTATTGTTATTATTATTATTATTATTATATAATCATTATCGTTAATAATGTCATAGTAATTATCATTATTAGTATTATTGTAATTAAAACTAATATTAGTAACACCTAATTATTTTGATTACTATTATTATCATTATTATGAACACGATATAAAAGACGATTAAAAGCTATTAAATGAAACGATTAGAAAATAATGAGTAAGAGTATCATGATGAAATTAAAATATTATAAGATATTGATTTAGATAAAATTATCGTTCTTATTATTTTTATCATTACTATTATTATTAAAAGTATCGTTAGTATCAAAACTATCATTTTAACAAAAATTATCATTTTAACAAAAATTATCATTTTAATAGAAATGTCATTGTTAGTATAAAATATCATTTTTATTATCATTTTAAATAGAATTATTATTTTAAAGATAATATCAAAAATTATCGTAAATATTAAAGTTATCATAATTAGAATTATCGTTTTATCATAATATCATCTTAGTAATTATAAATATTGATATTTTTATAATAATAATTATTATTATAAAATAATACAACTTTTACTTACTAACATTATAGATATTATTTTATCAAATAAATATGTAATACAAACATATTTTACTACGTATAATAAATTACTTTAATAATACCTATCATATTATCTTTATGATATTAAATGAACCCTATAAATTTTATTACTTAATATATATAAAAGTATATTTTATTATATAAATTTTAATATAAAATTTTATTTATTAATACATGAATTATATTAATTACTCTAATAAATCTTTTAAAAATATTTAAAAATATAAAACGACGATATTTAAAATATATTATAATCATGTATAAATTTTGGAAATCATTTTGAGTCAAATTGACTTTTGTTGACTTTTGCATATTAGTCTCGAGCATTAGGATTGTGGTACACTATGACCTGACCTAATTGTTGGACAAATATTGACCAACATATAATTATATATAATTAATTTAGGTTCGTGAATCCGAAGCCAACCTTGCACTAGTTCAATGACGTTATATGTATTTTCACTACGAAATACAGTATGGTGAGTTTCATTTATCTTTTTACCCTTTATATTTTTGGGCTGAGAATACATGCGTAATTTTTATAAATGTTTTACGAAATAGACACAAGTAATCGAAACTACATTATATGGTTGAATTATCGAAATCGAATATGCCCCTTTTTATATAGTCTGGTAATCTAAGAATTAGGGAACAGACACCCTAATTGACGCGAACTCTAAAGATAGATCTATCGGGCCCAACAAGCCCCATCCAAAGTACCGGATGCTTTAGTACTTCGAAATTTATATCATGTCCGAAGGAGGATCCCGGAATGATGGGGATATTCTTATATGCATATTGTGAATGTCGGTTACCAGGTGTTCAATCCATATGAATGATTTTTGTCTCTATGCATGGGACGTATATTTATGAGAACTGGAAATGAAATTCTTGTGGTCTATTAAAATGATGAAAATGAATGATTATGATAAACTAATGAACTCACCAACCTTTTGGTTGACACTTTAAAGCATGTTTATTCTCAGGTATTAAAGAAATCTTCCGCTGTGCATTTGCTCATTTTAAAGATATTAATTGAAGTCTTTCATGGCATATTTCGAAGAACGTTGCATTCAAGTCATTGAGTTCATTAAAGATTATTATTATTAAGTCAATTTATAGTTGGATAGTGGATATTATGAAATGGTATGCATGCCTGTCAATTTTCGATGTAAAGAAAGTTTGTCTTTTAAAAACAAATGCAATGTTTGTAAAATGTATCATATAGAGGTCAAATACCTCGCGATGTAATCAACTATTGTGAATCGTTTATAATGTATATGAACGGGTCCTTTCAACGTAACCCTCGTCCCTTTGACGATGTTACAACACGCTGTCTTATCAACGGCCATAACGGTTATGTTCCACAAGACCAAGGATGGGAAGTTATCCTAGTAAAACCGGAATGCATGACTTGTTTCTGGACGTATGAATTACGTGTCTTTATTGCCTTTGCTGAACGACTTGTGTACTAGCTAGAATTATCTTCACAACCATCTTGTATCAAATTTATTGTGTGCTATATTTCATGCTATATGTAAAATAAGCGGTATTGTAAGTTTGTAAAATATTGTGTAAAAGTTTGAACACGAAATATTATTATAATCAGTTTTTCATATAGAATTGTAGTAGTTGAATTGTATATTAGCTACTAAGTATGAACTTAACGGGTAGGTACTACCCGAATTTAAACTTATAAAACGCTAATATGAAGAAAAAGCTTTTATAAATGAGTTCATATTATGCTACGAAATACTATTAACTACTCTTAATATTCTGTATGATTAACTTGTTCCATTTGACTATTTGAAGGAAATGGCACCGACTACTCGACACACCGTGAATATGAATGAAGAGGAATTCCGTACTTTTCTAGCTTCAAACATAGCCGCAGTACAGGCTGCGCTACATACCAGCAATAACCTTGGATCTAGCAGTACAGGAAATCGTGTAGGATGCACCTACAAAGAATTCACTACCTGCAAACCTTTGGAATTTGATGGAACCGAAGGACCGATCGGATTGAAACGGTGGACCGAGAAGGTCGAATCGGTGTTTGCCATAAGCAAGTGTACTGAAGAGGACAAAGTGAAGTACGCTACGCATACCTTCACAGGTTCTGCGTTAACATGGTGGAATACCTATCTAGAGCAAGTGGGACAAGACGATGCGTACGCACTACCGTGGTCAGCATTCAAGCACTTGATGAACGAGAAGTACCGTCCCAGAACCGAGGTCAATAAGCTCAAGACAGAACTTAGAGGGTTATGAACCCAAGGATTTGATATTACCACGTACGAAAGACGATTCACAGAATTGTGCCTATTGTGTCCGGGAGCATTCGAAGATGAGGAAGAGAAGATCGACGCGTTTGTGAAAGGATTACCGGAAAGAATCCAAGAAGATATAAGTTCACACGAGCCCGCCTCCATACAACAGGCATGTAGAATGGCTCACAAACTAGTGAACCAGATTGAAGAAAGAATTAAAGAACAGACTGCTGAAGAGGCCAATGTGAAGCAATTCAAAAGAAAGTGGGAGGAAAATGGTGATAAGAATCACCAATACAACAACAACAGCAATTACAACAACAATCGCAACAATTATCCTAACAATCGCAACATCAATCGCAACTACAACAAACGTCCTAACAACAACAACAACAACAGCAACTACAACAATCATCCTAACAACAATAATAACCGCAACAACAACAACAATCAGAAGCAGCTATGCCAAAGGTGTGAAAAGTATCACTCGGGGTTCTGCACCAAATTTTGCAACAAGTGTAAAAGAAATGGTCATAGCGCGGTGAAGTGTGAGGTCTACGGACCAGGGGTTAATAGAACGAAAGGAACAAATGGTGTCGGAACGAGTAATGGCGGAGCAAGTAGTGTCGGAGCAAGTTATGCCAATGTAGTTTGTTATAAATGTGGAAAACCGGGCCACATTATTAGAAATTGCCCGAACCAGGAGAACACGAATGGACAAGGCCGCGGAAGAGTTTTCAATATTAATGCGGCAGAGGCACAGGAAGACCCGGAGCTTGTTACGGGTACGTTTCTTATTGACAATAAATCTGCTTACGTTTTATTTGATTCGGGTGCGGATAGAAGCTATATGAGTAGAGATTTTTGTGCTAAATTAAGTTGTCCATTGACGCCTTTGGATAGTAAATTTTTACTCGAATTAGCAAATGGTAAATTAATTTCAGCAGATAATATATGTCGGAATCGAGAAATTAAACTGGTTAGCGAAACATTTAAGATTGATTTGATACCAGTAGAGTTAGGGAGTTTTGATGTGATAATCGGTATGGACTGGTTGAAAGAAGTGAAAGCAGAGATCGTTTGTTACAAAAATGCAATTCGCATTATACGAGAAAAAGGAAAACCCTTAATGGTGTACGGAGAAAAGGGCAACACGAAGCTACATCTTATTAGTAATTTGAAGGCACAAAAACTAATAAGAAAAGGTTTCTATGCTGTTCTAGCACACGTCGAGAAAGTACAAACTGAAGAAAAGAGCATCAATGATGTTCCCATTGCAAAAGAATTTCCCTATGTATTTCCGAAAGAATTAGCGGGATTATCCCCACATCGATCCGTTGAATTTCAAATAGATCTTGTACCAGGAGCTGCACCAATAGCTCGTGCTCCTTACAGACTCGTACCCAGCAAGATGAAAGAACTGCAAAGCCAATTACAAGAAATTTTAGAGCGTGGTTTCATTCGACCAAGCACATCACCGTGGGGAGCTCCTGTTTTGTTTGTCAAGAAGAAAGATGGTACATTCAGGTTGTGTATCGACTACCGAGAGTTGAACAAACTTACCATCAAGAACCGCTACCCACTACCGAGAATCGACGACTTATTTGATCAACTACAAGGCTCGTCTGTTTATTCAAAGATTGACTTACGTTCCGGGTATCATCAAATGCGGGTAAAAGAAGATGATATTCCAAAGACTGCTTTCAGAACACGTTACGATCATTACGAGTTTATGGTCATGCCGTTTGGTTTAACTAATGCACCAGCTGTGTTCATGGACCTTATGAACTGAGTGTGTGGACCATACCTTGACAAGTTTGTCATTGTTTTCATTGATGACATACTTATTTACTCAAAGAATGACCAAGAACACGGTGAACATTTGAGAAAGGTGTTAGAAGTATTGAGGAAGGAAGAATTGTACGCTAAGTTTTCAAAGTGTGGATTTTGGTTGGAAGAAGTTCAATTCCTCGGTCACATAGTGAACAAAGAAGGTATTAAGTTGGATCCGGCAAAGATAGAAACTGTTGAAAAGTGGGAAACCCCGAAAACTCCGAAACACATACGCCAATTTTTAGGACTAGCTGGTTACTACAGAAGGTTCATCCAAGACTTTTCCAGAATAGCAAAACCCTTGACTGCATTAACGCATAAAGGGAAGAAATTTGAATGGAATGATGAACAAGAGAAAGCGTTTCAGTTATTGAAGAAAAAGCTAACTACGGCACCTATATTGTCATTGCCTGAAGGGAATGATGATTTTGTGATTTATTGTGACGCATCAAAGCAAGGTCTCGGTTGTGTATTAATGCAACGAACGAAGGTGATTGCTTATGCGTCTAGACAATTGAAGATTCACGAACAAAATTATACGACGCATGATTTGGAATTAGGCGCGGTTGTTTTTGCATTAAAGACTTGGAGACACTACTTATATGGGGTCAAAAGTATTATATATACCGACCACAAAAGTCTTCAACACATATTTAATCAGAAACAACTGAATATGAGGCAGCGTAGGTGGATTGAATTATTGAATGATTACGACTTTGAGATTCGTTACCACCCGGGGAAGGCAAATGTGGTAGCCGATGCCTTGAGCAGGAAGGACAGAGAACCCATTCGAGTAAAATCTATGAATATAATGATTCATAATAACCTTACTACTCAAATAAAGGAGGCGCAACAAGGAGTTTTAAAAGAGGGAAATTTAAAGGATGAAATACCCAAAGGATCGGAGAAGCATCTTAATATTCGCGAAGACGGAACCCGGTATAGGGCTGAAAGAATTTGGGTACCAAAATTTGGAGATATGAGAGAAATGGTACTTAGAGAAGCTCATAAAACCAGATACTCAATACATCCTGGAACGGGGAAGATGTACAAGGATCTTAAGAAACATTTTTGGTGGCTGGGTATGAAAGCCAATGTTGCTAAATACGTAGGAGAATGTTTGACGTGTTCTAAGGTCAAAGCTGAGCATCAGAAACCATCATGTCTACTTCAACAACCCGAAATCCCAGAATGGAAATGGGAAAACATTATCATGGATTTCATCACTAAATTGCCAAGGACTGCAAGTGGTTTTGATACTATTTGGGTAATAGTTGATCGTCTCACCAAATCAGCACACTTCCTGCCAATAAGAGAAGATGACAAGATGGAGAAGTTAGCACGACTGTATTTGAAGGAAGTCGTCTCCAGACATGGAATACCAATCTCTATTATCTCTGATAGGGATGGCAGATTTATTTCAAGATTCTTGCAGACATTACAGCAAGCATTGGGAACTCGTCTAGACATGAGTACTGCCTATCATCCACAAACTGATGGGCAGAGCGAAAGGACGATACAAACGCTTGAAGACATGCTACGCGCTTGTGTTATTGATTTCGGAAACAGTTGGGATCGACATATACCGTTAGCAGAATTTTCCTACAACAATAGCTACCATTCAAGCATTGAGATGGCGCCGTTTGAAGCACTTTATGGTAGAAAGTGCAGGTCTCCGATTTGTTGGAGTGAAGTGGGGGATAGACAGATTACGGTTCCAGAGATAATACAAGAAACTACCGAGAAAATCATCCAAATTCAACAAAGATTGAAAACCGCCCAGAGTCGACAAAAGAGCTACGCGGACAGTAAAAGAAAAGATATAGAGTTTGAAATTGGAGAAATGGTCATGCTTAAGGTTTCACCTTGGAAAGGCGTTGTTCGATTTGGTAAACGGGGGAAACTAAATCCAAGGTACATTGGACCATTCAAGATTATAGATCGTATCGGACCAGTAGCTTACCGACTTGAGTTACCACAACAACTCGCGGCTGTACATAACACTTTTCACGTCTCGAATTTGAAGAAATGTTTTGCTAAAAAAGATCTCACTATTCCGTTAGATGAAATCCACATCAACGAAAAACTTCAATTCATCGAAGAACCCGTCGAAATAATGGATCGTGAGGTTAAAAGACTTAAGCAAAACAAGATACCAATTGTTAAGGTTCGATGGAATGCTCGTAGAGGACCCGAGTTCACCTGGGAGCATGAAGATCAGATGAAGAAGAAATACCCGCATCTATTTCCAGAAGATTCATCAACACCTTCAACAGCTTAAAATTTCGGGACGAAATTTATTTAACGGGTAGGTACTGTAGTGACCCGAACTTTTCCATGTTTATATATATTAATTGAGATTGATATTTACATGATTAAATGTTTCCAACATGTTAAGCAATCAAACTTGTTAAGACTTGATTAATTGAAATATGTTTCATATAGACAATTGACCACCCAAGTTGACCGGTGATTCGCGAACGTTAAAACTTGTAAAAACTATATGATGACATATATATGGATATATATATATATATATATATATATATATATATATATATATATATATATATATATATATATATATATATATATAGTTAACATGATACTATGATAAGTAAACATATCATTAAGTATATTAACAATGAACTACATATGTCAAAACAAGACTACTAATTTAATGATTTTTAAACGAGACATATATGTAACGATTATCGTTGTAAATACATTTAATGTATATATTTCATATTAAGAGATATTCATACATGATAATATCATGATAATATAATAATTTAAAATCTCATTTGATATTATAAACATTGGGTTAACAACATTTAACAAGATCGTTAACCTAAAGGTTTCAAAACAACACTTACATGTAACAACTAACGATGACTTAACGACTCAGTTAAAATGTATATACATGTAGTGTTTTAATATGTATTTATACACTTTTGAAAGACTTCAATACACTTATCAAAATACTTCTACTTAACAAAAATGCTTACAATTACATCCTCGTTCAGTTTCATCAACAATTCTACTCGTATGCACCCGTATTCGTACTCGTACAATACACAGCTTTTAGATGTATGTACTATTGGTATATACACTCCAATGATCAGCTCTTAGCAGCCCATGTGAGTCACCTAACACATGTGGAAACCATCATTTGGCAACTAGCATGAAATATCTCATAGAATTACAAAAATATGAGTAATCATTCATGACTTATTTACATGAAAACAAAATTACATATCCTTTATATCTAATCCATACACCAACGACCAAAAACACCTACAAACACTTTCATTTTTCAATTTTCTTCATCTAATTGATCTCTCTCAAGTTCTATCTTCAAGTTCTAAGTGTTCTTCATATATTCTACAAGTTCTAGTTACATAAAATCAAGAATACTTTCAAGTTTGCTAGCTCACTTCCAATCTTGTAAGGTGATCATCCAACCTCAAGAAATCTTTGTTTCTTACAGTAGGTTATCATTCTAATACAAGGTAATAATCATATTCAAACTTTGGTTCAATTTCTATAACTATAACAATCTTATTTCAAGTGATGATCTTACTTGAACTTGTTTTCGTGTCATGATTCTGCTTCAAGAACTTCGAGCCATCCAAGGATCCGTTGAAGCTAGATCCATTTTTCTCTTTTCCAGTAGGTTTATCCAAGGAACTTAAGATAGTAATGATGTTCATAACATCATTCGATTCATACATATAAAGCTATCTTATTCGAAGGTTTAAACTTGTAATCACTAGAACATAGTTTAGTTAATTCTAAACTTGTTCGCAAACAAAAGTTAATCCTTCTAACTTGACTTTTAAAATCAACTAAACACATGTTCTATGTCTATATGATATGCTAACTTAATGATTTAAAACCTGGAAACACGAAAAACACCGTAAAACCGGATTTACGCCGTGGTAGTAACACCGCGGGCTGTTTTGGGTTAGTTAATTAAAAACTATGATAAACTTTGATTTAAAAGTTGTTATTCTAAGAAAATGATTGTTATTATGAACATGAAACTATATCCAAAAATTATGGTTAAACTCAAAGTGGAAGTATGTTTTCTAAAATGGTCATCTAGACGTCGTTCTTTCGACTAAAATGACTACCTTTACAAAAACGACTTGTAACTTATTTTTCCGACTATAAACCTATACTTTTTCTATTTAGATTCATAAAATTGAGTTCAATATGAAACCATAGCAATTTGATTCACTCAAAACGGATTTAAAATGAAGAAGTTATGGGTAAAACAAGATTGGATAATTTTTCTCATTTTAGCTACGTGAAAATTGGTAACAAATCTATTCCAACCATAACTTAATCAACTTGTATTGTATATTATGTAATCTTGAGATACGATAGACACATATACAATGTTTCGACCTATCATGTCGACACATCTATATATATTTCGGAACAACCATAGACACTCTATATGTGAATGTTGGAGTTAGCTATACAGGGTTGAGGTTGATTCCAAAATATATATAGTTTGAGTTGTGATCAATACTGAGATACGTATACACCGGGTCGTGGATTGATTCAAGATAATATTTATCGATTTATTTCTGTACATCTAACTGTGGACAACTAGTTGTAGGTTACTAACGAGGACAGCTGACTTAATAAACTTAAAACATCAAAATATATTAAAAGTGTTGTAAATATATTTTGAACATACTTTGATATATATGTATATATTGTTATAGGTTCGTGAATCAACCAGTGGCCAAGTCTTACTTCCCGACGAAGTAAAAATCTGTGAAAGTGAGTTATAGTCCCACTTTTAAAATCTAATATTTTTGGGATGCGAATACATGCAGGTTTTATAAATGATTTACAAAATAGACACAAGTACGTGAAACTACATTCTATGGTTGAATTATCGAAATCGAATATGCCCCTTTTTTATTAAGTCTGGTAATCTAAGAATTAGGGAACAGACACCCTAATTGACGCGAATCCTAAAGATAGATCTATTGGGCCTAACAAACCCCATCCAAAGTACCGGATGCTTTAGTACTTCGAAATTTATATCATATCCGAAGGGTGTCCCGGAATGATGGGGATATTCTTATATATGCATCTTGTTAATGTCGGTTACCAGGTGTTCAGCATATGAATGATTTTTATCTCTATGTATGGGATGTGTATTGAAATATGAAATCTTGTGGTCTATTATTATGATTTGATATATATAGGTTAAACCTATAACTCACCAACATTTTTGTTGACGTTTTAAGCATGTTTATTCTCAGGTGATTATTAAGAGCTTCCGCTGTCGCATACTTAAATAAAGACGAGATTTGGAGTCCATGCTTGTATGATATTGTGTAAAAACTGCATTCAAGAAACTTATTTTGTTGTAATATATTTGTATTGTAAACCATTATGTAATGGTCGTGTGTAAACAGGATATTTTAGATTATCATTATTTGATAATCTACGTAAAGCTTTTTAAACCTTTATTGATGAAATAAAGGTTATGGTTTGTTTTAAAATGAATGCAGTCTTTGAAAAACGTCTCATATAGAGGTCAAAACCTCGCAACGAAATCAATTAATATGGAACGTTTTTAATCAATAAGAACGGGACATTTCAAAGTCATCGGTTATGCCTCTCGACAATTAAAGGAGCACGAAAAGAGATACCCAACTCATGATCTTGAATTGGCGGCAGTGGTACATGCGTTGAAAATTTGGCGTCATTACTTGTATGGTGTCAAGCGATTTATTCAGATCATAAGAGTTTGAAACATCTTTTTGATCAACGAGATTTGAATTATCGTCAACGTAGATGGATGGATTTGGTAAAGGACTATGATTGTGAAATACTTTATCATCTGGGTAAGGCGAATGTGGTCGCGGATGCGTTAAGTCGAAAGAGTCAACATCCGGCAATACGAGTAGGATCGTTACGCATGATTATTACTAACGATTTTCTTGTAAAGCTTGGTGAGACTCAAATTGAAGCTTTTGTTAACAACAAGCATGAAGAACGAATCATGGGGCAAACGGAGTCTATTACCTTAGGCCCGCATGGTTTGTTGTCTTTCCAAGGACGAGTGTGGGTGCCTAGAATGGGAGATTTCTGACAAGTGCTACTTGATAAAGCAAATAAGTCAAAGTATTCTATTCATCTGGGTGCAACAAAGATGTACCTTGATTTAAGAAAAGAGTATTGGTGGCCAGGCATGAAACGTGATGTTGTAAAGTATGTTGAACAATGCGTCACGTGTTTGCAAGTTAAGGCCGAACACCAAAATCCGTATGGTAAGTTACAACCATTGGAAGTCCCGAAATGGAAATGGGAGCACATTACCATGGATTTCATAACAAAGCTACCAAAGACGGCGAGAACCCAATTTAATACAATTTGGGTGATAGTTGATAGGTTGACGAAGAGTGCTTTGTTTCTTCCCATTCGGGAAACGATATCGTCGGAGACTTTGTCAAAGTTGTTTATCAAGGAGGTGATATCGAGACATGGGGTTCCTATATCTATTATTTTGGTTTTGGATACTCGTTTCACATCTCGGTTTTGGAATAAGTTTCATGAAGATATGGGTACACAATTGCGAATGAACACGGCGTACCATCCTCAAATGGTCGGTCAAACCGAACGTACGAATCAAACATTAGATGATATGTTACGGGCGTGTATTATCGATTTTGGTGGTAGTTGGGATGAGTACTTTCCTTTGGTGGAATTCTCGTACAACAATAGCTATCATGCTAGTATTGGAATGCCACTGTATGAGATGCTTTATGGGTGAAGGTGTCGAACTCCTATATGTTGGGGTGAAGGGGGACAAAGAGAAATCGGGAGCACCGAATTGGTTTTAGAGACGAATAGTAAGATTGAGATGATTCGGACTCGACTTAAGGCGACGCAAGATAGACAAAAATCTTATGCCGATAAATGAAGGCGACCGATTGAGTTTCAAGAAGGCGGCATGATGATGCTTAAAGTTTCTCCATGGAAAGGTGTTATTCGGTTTCGAAAACGAGGAAAGTTAGCTCCTCGGTTTATTGGCCCTTTTAAAATTTTAGCTCGTGTTGGTGAAGTTGCGTATCGTTTGAAATTACTCGAAGAGCTTGCAGGGATCCATAATACATTTCATGTTTCCCATCTCCGTAAGTGTCTTGCAGATGATTCTTCATGGGTGCCTTTAGACGAGATTGAACTAAACAATAAGTTAGAGTATGTTGAGAAGCCGATTGCTATACTCGATGAAAAGGTGAAAAAGTTGAGAAATAAAGAGGTGGGGGCCTTTAAAGTCCAATGGAGTCGTAGTAAAGGTTCCGAGTTTACATGGGAATCCAAAGAGTTTGTATTAGTGTATCTTTCAGCTTGTCATGCGGCTTAGATCGCGAGGACTCGCTCCGATTCAAGTGGGGGAGAGTTATAACACCCCGTTTTACTCATACATGGTATAAAGGTACGCATTTTACCTTGTAAATGTTTAATATTAACCGGGAATGATTGTTTATAGTTTAAATGTTAGAAAATGTAGAAAATGTGTGATCAGGCCGTTTGTCGCATTTTAGGGTGTTTTGTCGCGTTTGGGTTTGTCGCGATACGCGACATTGTTGTTCAAAACGCGACGAGTAAAAATTCCTTCGACTGTCCAATTTAAGCGGTGTTTCAGTGGTGTGTGTCGCGTTCTAGTATCACGAAACGCGATCTATTGTCGCGAAACGCGATAAAGTCGCTGAAATGACTTTTAAGTCCCTTTTAATGGAATCTTTTGGGGTGCTTTGGTCTTTTTACATGGTGAACGGTTTGGCGAGTCTAAAAACTGATCCAACCTCATCCTAACCTCATTTATCATTTCTTCAACCACCCAAATTAAATTGAGAGAGAGAGATAGAGTTTTAGTGAGAGAAAGCTCATTTTGGGGAAGAAGAAGAGTCTTAACTCCGTGTTTTGAGTTTTAATTGATTTATGGCTAGGGTTTGTTTCATTTGAGACTTGTAAGACCCATTTGAGAGTTAAATGGGTAAGTTTGGGTTAAATTGATGAAAGGAAACCCTAATGGTTATAATCTAGGGTTTGGTCATGTAAATTGAGGTTGGTAAGTGTTGATTGTGTTGTTAGATCACTAATACACTTGTGTAAGGTTGAAAGGTTGTTAATGAGTTTAAGTTTGATCGAATTTGTAAGTCTAAGTATTTAATTGGGTTAAATGGGTAATGGATGACCTAATTGGGTGCGATGGGTATGAAATACCCTAAGTTTGTGATAGTTGGTGTTTGTAGACTTTAGTCACTAGCTTTTAGTGATTAATGATGAGGCTTAGCCTTAAATGGGCGGCTTTGGGTGTAAATGGGTCATTTAATGCAATCGAGTCATTAAATGCTCAAGAGTTAAGTGTTGGTGGTTAGTTCCACTAGTTGTGTATTGAATGTGTACTTAATGTATTAGGTACTTTGCTTTGAAGCTTACGGAAGTGCATAATCATCACCGACATGATAAGGTGAGTGGAATAATTATGCTTGTACGTATATAATGTGTTTATTTGTGTAGCGTGAGATGTGAAGTGTCGACATGTTAAGACACCACGTTTCACGTGATGAGTGAAGTATCGACGTGTTAAGATGATACTCCAAGTAATATAATGAGTGAAGTGTCGACGTGTTAAGACGCCACTCGGGGTGAAGTGTCGACGTGTTAAGACACCACCCAGGGTGAAGTATTGACGTGTTAAGATGCCACCCGTGGAGTTAGTGTATGACGTGTTAAGTACTCTAACGGTTGTTATGAACACCGATGGAAAATTCGAGTACCATTCCTTTGTACAATTGGTTAACCATGGTTGTGTGTTGTAGTGTAGTATATTACATTGTTCGTGTTATATGCTATTGTTATGATAGCTTTTGTTGTCGAAGGTTAGTAGCATTATACTTGAGTTTGGTATGCTAATTGAATTTCTAGCTTGCATGCGGTATTGTGTAAGTGATTGCAAGTAAATAGATTATATATGTATATATATAATTATTGCATTCACTAAGCGTTAGATTACCCCTCTCGTTGTTTACTTTTTAGATGCAGGTGCGGAGAAGGGGAAGGGGTTGTTGGGCACTAGATTCCCCTTATTGGATGCTTGTTGAAGCTTTTGGGAGTCTACTTAGAGTTTTGGGTAGTTTAGCCCCAAACCATGCTCGGGTGCTGTTTGGATTAAAACTATCATGTTAATGGGTCGAACTTACATTACATTTGATTAAGGGCCTTCGTGCCTTCTTTGTAAACATTAAACTGGTAATATTGGTTTAAACGGATTGTATAGAACGGTTTACATTATGTAACCATTTAATTGGGCATTAATGGTTTATTAATTTAAAAAAAAAAATATCCGGTTGATTACGGGTTGGGCTGTTACATAAGTCCTAAGGCAACAATCAAACAAGAACATGCAATAGGCTTGGGTCACATAGTGAAGGTACTAATTAGATCTTAACAGCTCCTAAGAAGTCTCTTCGGAACAGTCAATAGGCATACTAGGTCATTCATGTTTCAATTCCTAAGTTCTGTGTCCTAAAAGTGCATTAAATGCCTCTCGGGAACTCCGGCAATACCGAGTTCACACAATCTTCAGATACAGTATAACCAGAGGTCTTAATCCTATGAAGTAGCTAATTTCATATGAGTAGACAAGTCCTGATCACAACCTAGGTTGGTCAATCCTTAAGATGCTAGCATACAAATCTATCAAACTTCCTAGTTCAGTATTATGACAGTAATCGTACTAAATCAACATAATTACGCTAACCCAAACTTCTATCATGGCAACATACAGATTAATTAAGCTATCATGGTAATATCGGAACGCATTATTAAACATAAAAAGTAAGAACACATGTTTAATACAAAAGACAAGCGTTTCGAATAAAAACCTGAATAAAGCAGAAGAAATCTGCCCGAGATCGCAGGGACTCACCGGGAAATCCTCCGGAAAATAAAAGCTAAGCTAACTACTACTAAAAACTAACTAAAAGCTTGAAAATATAAAATGAATTGCAAGTTGAGTGTGTGTTGAAATGGATGGAGAAATCCCTTTAAATAGACTTGATTTTTGCGTGCAAACGGCTGGCAGGCCATTTGGCAAGCCGTTTCGCAGGCCGTTTGCAGAGGCCGTTTGGCAAGTCAAGCCGTTTAAGGTGCCCGTTTGCTCTGGCCATTTGGCAGGCCGTTTGTGAGCCAGGCAGGCCGTTTGACAGGCCGTTTGGCAAGCCGTTTGGTCTGCCTGGTCAGCTGATTTCACTGGATCGTAACTTGATTTCTTATCTTTCACCGTTTTCGCTCTAGAATCTTCGTTTTAGCTCCATTTTACTTGATTCTTTTTGCATCGCCTTCGTAATTACTTAATCTACAAAATCAACAAACAAAAGCAATAATTTTGCCGACAAAGTTTGAATGTTTATTGTTTTAGGGATTAATATTGGGGGTAAAAATGTGACTTTTTGGCCGATATCAAGCCGATAGCAAAATAGATGAGAACCTATAAGATACCTTCAACATACAATATGAATAATCCTATGGCAACAATCAAACAAGAATATGCGATAGGAGTGGGTTATACAGTTAAGGTACTACATAAGTCATAACAGGTCCTAAGAGGTCTCCTCGGAACATTTATTAGGTATACTGGGTCATTCATGTCTCAATTCCTAAATTTCGTGTCCTAAAAGCGCATTAGATGCCTCTCGGGAACACCGACCATACCGATTTCATAGATGCTTCGGGTATGATATAACCAAGGGTCTTAGTCCTATGAAGTAGCTAGGTTCATAAGAGTGGACAAGTCCTGATCATAACTTAGGTTGGTCAATCCTCAAGATTCTAGCATACAAACCTATCGGGGTTACAGATTCAGCATAATAACAGTAATCGTACTATATCAACATAATTACGCTAGCCTAAAATTCTATCATGGAAACATACATATTAATTTAAGCTAACATTGTAATATCAGAATTTAAACATAGGTAATAACAACACATGTTTAAATAAAAGAAAATTGTTTAGGATAAAAACCTGAGAGTTTACTGAAATCTGCCCGAGATTGTAGTGACAGTGGAGTATCCTCCATAATAAAAGCTAGACTAACTAAAATTTAACTAAAATTTATTTTGAAGTAAAATTGAATGTGTTGAGATATCTTGAAATGGGTGGCAAAATGTAACAACTCCAAATTTGTTTACCAAAAACGAAGCACATTTTTTTTATTATATATAAGTTAGGTCCCATTAAACATCCACTCTAAATAAACCATTATTAAACATCAACTTTAAATAAACCATTCCAAATAGTTTTAACCGAATACGCATTATCATAATGAAACATTTAACATTTTAATATGACTTTTGGTACACAAATGACATATTACAAAAGCATTTGCAATATTGACTCAGTCACACGAATTACTGATTAATACTCAATAACCCAACCCGATACCAAGAGCATAATCCTGGGGACTACCAAATCCCCAATCGCGTCCAATTATCCAAAAGCTACCCCATCGAGACCAAGCGCTCCTACGCATCTAGTCTAACAACTAGCTAGCTTCACAATCACAATACTTGTATAAAGGTAAACAATGAGAGAGGTAAGCATAAAGCTTAGTGAATGCAATAAATATGTACATGCATATACAATTTACCTACTCGCATTCACGAACTCATACAATGCATATAATCGCATACAATTTCATAACAAGAGCTAGTATCATCAACACGTACAACTAGCAACATCATTAGCATAATATTCATAATAATAATGAAATGCTAAACATCAACAAGTATAAACCATGGTTAACCAAGATCGCAGGGGAATTACCTCGCGAACGAGTCATCGGTGTTCATAACAACCGTTAGCGCCCAAAAACGGCAATGGTATGCTAACCTAGAGGTGTCCCAAGAACGGCTATGGTATCACCCCCAAGTGTACGAAAAACGGCTATCGCAACACTTAATCAACGTGTGAGTAAAACACGGCTATTACTCACAACCATGTGCACAAACACGGCTATGTGCACAATTAATAAGGGCAAACAACGTGTGAGTAAAGCACGACTATTACTCACAACCATGTGCACAAACACGGCTATGTGCATAATTATTACGGGCAAATAAATCATATCCCTACATACATAGATATTCCACTCACCTTGGAATGCCCGCATCTCCGTCCTCAAATCCGAGCAAGTAACCATCTATATCACACATAGGTACAATATACACATAAATAGTCATTCTCTAAAAGAGAACCCGACACAAACATCCCTTAGCCGAGGGATCACACCTTACTCGCCAAAACGCGCCCATTTAACACCTAATGGACACAAACAAATTACCACTTCGGGTGGTAATTTAAACCCATTCTACAAAGTACAATATAACCCAATTTATACTTTACACCAATTAGACCAACCTAGGTCTTAACACTAAATTACTACTAAGGTAGTAATCATTTCGCACGTCATTTACACCAAAACCCCAACACGTGCAATATTGACCCATAATGCTTTTGACCACGTTTGACTTATGTTAAAAATACCATTTTAACCCAAAAATCACTTCCCACGATTTATTTTTGTAACGACTCAACCCGTTATCCAACCGAGTACGCAGCAAATTTTTTTTTATATGACAAAAGGGTGCGCGACGCGCTCCATTGCCTGTGCACGGCGTGCACAAGGCTTGGTCAGCTTCTGTCTGAAATTTCCAAATTTCAATTGAAGATCTCCCACTTTCCGTCACTTTTAGACGAAACGCTTTTCACAACGCATTATAATAAACAAGACTAACACGTTCCAATAATAAAACGAGTTTTACGACACCGGGCTCACATCGGCCGTTTTACAACTTTCGTACAAAATACAAGCTTCAATCTGTGACGACCCGAAAATTTCTGACCAAATTTAAACTTTATCATTAAATGATTTAATATTTTCGACACAATAAGCAAAGTATGTAATGTTGAGTCTCAAAGTTTTGGAACTATATTCATGTAATCAATTATTCTTTGACTGTTCTCGAAGATTCACGAACAATATATATATAACTTAATGTGCATATATATATATATATATATATATATATATATATATATATATATATATATATATATATATATATATATATATATAATTTCAAGTTATTTAGTAAATGATAGTAACATTCGATTATTGATTCGATTGATATTTAGATAAGTTAACTAAAACGTTTAAGATGAACAAGTAAAACACTAATTTGCTACAGTATTTTCGAATTGCTAAAGTTACAGTGTTTTTGAAAATCACTATTTGCTACAATAAAAAAAACTAGTGTTTATCATCTCTGTTATGTCTATGTACTTTTCTACAATATTAAATCACAATATTGATACGTGAGCATTCATATCTTATCTTTTATATATTAATTGTGTATCCATGTCTAGTGCTCGAGTATATATATTTATGCATGCTTGTATGCTAAATTTCCTCGTTAAACAGTTTATGATGAATCACGAATTAAATACATATATTACTGATAAAAGGTATATGATATGCATGTTTTTGGAAAACTGGCGAATAATCAATAAATTTTCATTTAGAAATCGCGTAATTTCGATGAACGAATTAAAAGATATGGTCAACTGAATTATGATTGACGTTAATAGGAATTGCTTTTGAATCTGCAATTAATATTTAAACAACTTGTTTGTAAGATTGATAAATTGGATTTTTGAATATTACCAACCGAGTAAATGAATCCTTATATAAGGTACGTCTCGTTTTGTTAAACTATTGTCAAAACTGACCTTTTGAAATGACTTTGGATAACTTTTGTATGTAGATCTTGAGCATTAGGATTGTTATACACTATGACCCGACCAATCTTGAGATCTACGGTTATTTTGCATTTTAAGTTTCGGTCACATTTCGGTGAATGACCTTATGTGCTGCTAAGGTGAGTTTCATATGCTCCCTTTTTAATTGCTTTTGCAATCTATATTTTTGGGCTGAGAATACATACAATTTATTTTAAATGCAATGGACACAAGTACATATTAAATTTTACACTGAGTTTGAACCGAAAATCCCTTAACTTTGGTAACTAGTAACTGCCGGTTATAAGAACTGGTGGGCGCGAGTAGTTATATATGGATCCATAGGGCTTGACATCCCCGTCTGTTCCAGGCTTAGAAACCCTAGCCTGAACCATTAAACATACGTATGCTATTTGAGTTTAGTACACGTTGGTTTGCATGTATTGTACTTGTTAGTTGCATGTATGTTAAAACAGGGGTACTTATTATATATACGTTAAAGTTTAGTTACCAGGGTGCTCAATCTTGTAGAATATTTTGATAAACATTTCTGGATGAAACAACTGAAATCTTGTGATCCACCTTTATATACAGATTATGCGCAACATTAAAACTATGAATTCACCAACCTTTGTGTTGACACTTGTTAGCATGTTTACTTTCAGGTTCCCTAGAAGTCTTCCGCTGTTTGCTTATATATTAGACAAGCTATGTGCATGGAGTCTTACATGGCATATTTTTCAAGGAAACGTTGCATTCACCAAATCATCACCATGTATCTTATTTTGACTGCATTATCAACGGAAGTACTATTGTAAACTATTATTTACAGTGATTGTCTATATGTAGAAATCATCAGATGTGGAAAACCTTTGATTTAAATATTCATTTTTGGTGTGCCTTTTCAAAAGAATGCAATGTTTACAAAACGTATCATATAGAGGTCAAATACCTCGCAATGAAATCGATGAATGACGTGTTCATTCATATGGATTTGGAGCGATCATCACAGTTGGTATCAGAGCGTTGGTCCTAGCAAACCAGGTCTTGCATGAGTGTGTCTAACTGATAGTTGTTAAGATGCATTAGTAAGTCTGGACTTCGACCGTGTCAGCATGTTAAAAGTTTTGCTTATCATTTCTTGTCGGAAATTACATGCGTATCATTCTTAAGTCTAGACACGTTTTCCTGCATTTATTGCATAAATAGTGTATAGACAAAAATTCATATCTTAGCGTATCTGTTACTATAAGCTTTTCCTGACATCTTTCGAAAATTTCTCCGTGATTTATGGAATTTGGTATTATATATACATATGTAAATTATGTATTGAAATAATACCAAACTAAATTCTAAAATCTAATTCATATCAAAAATCATCTCCCTAATTATACAAGATGGATCCCGTAGCTAGTTCAAATTCCTTAAACTCTGACAGCTATTCCGATATGGATATTCACCTGAATTCCGAAGACAGTGTAACCGGAATGGATCAACCAATCAGCCATCACCTATTCTGGATGAATTGGGGATGAGTTTGTAGCCTACTTAATTATTGGAGACAAGAAGAAGGTGATCCCTTCCATCCACCACATTCTCCTCTTGGCGAAGAACCTGAAGCACTTACCGGCGAACCTGTTCGAGACACCATTTTCTCTCTCATTTCCAGAGTATCTTGTCACGATAATATACTATCTCAAATTCTGAATCTTATTCATCCGCTCATCTAAAGTAACAATCATCCCTGTGTAATAGAAGAAGTCAACAAGCTTCGCGCTCGGGTAGTGGCTTTGGAGAATATGGTGCAAAGGTTACAAGCACCAGCAGAATCACCGGCATCAACAGTACCACAGACAACAACACCAACAGTACCATTACCACCACCAACAACATCCGCACCGCAAGCCTCAACATCACAATATGTACCTTGAACATCAACGTCATACGCACCATAGATACCAAGGAGTACCAACAACAATAACCGATGAAGTATTGATTCATAACTTCATTGGAGAAATATTCTGCGGTGATTATGTAATCTCTAAAGTCTTAGAGATAATCTATTCCAGCCGTAACCGTAAATCAGATGAGTGGACCAAAATGATAGAATGAAGAGTAGAAACCCTGACCTGAATGGTGCACGATTTACAAGCTAGACTTGTTTTACCAGCAGCATCAACAGTACCGTCAGTATCACCAACACCGGCAAAACCTGTAGCACTACAAGTTCTGCCAATTTCATAATCACCAACATCATCACAAATCAACAACGAGTATATTGTATCAACGAGTTATGAATTATTAACTCATTTCCCTTGAAGAAATTATATGTATATTTTAAATATATATATGTGAAATTTGAAATCAAAATAAATCTTTTCGTACTAAGCTATTACATGTAAATCATAACTAGTAGGTACTACTCGGTTAGTTCATATTACTAATATGCAATGATATACATCCTTCCTTAACAACTTAACCATTGTTAACTACAATCTCTGTTTCAACTTAATGAATTCCATTTCATAATAAACCAAGTGTATTATTCAATTACATAATTGATTTTTCATTTTTATTTTCGATGTACTCGAAACTTTCCAGAAAACATCATCTGTGCCTTGTAAGGTTCACAAAAATTCCACGAGCATCAACATCCTTCACCGAGGAATAAGAATAAATAATGAAGTATCGATTACATTAGCGAAATACTCCGCAAAGATTATGTAATCTTTAATGTTTTAGAGATTAATCATTTCTAAGTCAAGCCGAAAATCAAATGAGCTTAATATGATATTAACTCATTAAATCTGTGTTACATCTGAAGAAAATATACGTACATATATTTTCATAAAGACGGTAATAAAAATTCTTTTGTACAAAGTATTAATTGTGAAATCTTTAACGGGTAGGTAATACCCGGGAAATATATAAGTTCGCAATTAATATGTTACACTGTACATTCTTCAACTTTGATTCAAAAATTATTAACAATGCTCACAACGATATACAATCGTTTTCATACAAATTCAATTACATATTCTGATATTAACGAATCAGAATCCAAGTCATAACTCTGAACCGGTGACATCATTCTTAGATCTCTACATCTTTCAAAGCTATACTTTGACTTTAAATCTGTGGAAGATCCTTTTGCATTGTTTTTACCGAAAATAACCTTGCAATTCCTTTTCAAAGTATCCAGTTTTATCACACTTCCAACCAGTCAACTTCGACTTTTCAGATTAGCCTTATTGTAACTTTGACATATACATTCTTGTTACCGGAGAACCTTTCATGTTCCACCACATTAACAGTAAATGTACCAGCAAATTCATTAATCTGTGACTTAAAGTCTCTCTGAAAAACCATTATAATTGTTCATTGAAACCCTATCATGTACTCATCCACATCTTGTAACGGTAATTGCCATACCAACTACCGGGAATTAGCAATCAGTATTTCGAATTTCGCAGCAATTCTACACCAACAGTTATATATATACATATAATGTCTATCTCCTAGACTTATTTACTTCGAATGTGAAGTTTCTGAAAAACAACCAAACTGCGAAACTAGTTCTCCAAATTTTGGAAAAATGCTGATGAAGCAGCAAAAACTGTAAACAACTTTAACAGTCGAAAGTTTGATGATAAAGAGTAGTGTGTTGGAAAATCACAGAAAAAGAGAAAGTTTGGTACTGAAAAACGGATTGAGCAAATCATGAAGGAGGCTGTGGACAAATCACAAAGACTATACCTGCCTTCAAAGAATACAAATGATTCAGTATCTGCTGAAGTCATTAACGAATACCTTGCTCCTGACTCAAAACCGTTACGAACAAATCTTCTTCATCATCCTTCGATATTAGATATTCTAAGATATCATTATATCTTTCATTATAAATATCTTCGATATTTCTGAAGATATCTTCATAACTATTATTATCCGAAATTATTTATGTCTTCGCGCTATCTGTGTTACATCATAAAAGAAACTATTTTAGTTTCTAAATTCTGAAAATGTTGAAAAATGGATGTTTTTGAAGTAGTGTTGGGAACTGAAGCATGAGTTAGTATAATATAATGACATTTGATCAACGTGATTATATTACAGTAAGTCATGCTGAGTTTCTAATGGAATGTGATAAAGGTTCACGGATCATACCCTCATCATGAACCATGTTACATAACTCTTTCATTCTATTTAACCTCTAAATATATCAAGAAAATATTTTTCTTGATGATTTGGTCTTTTTCGGATATTCTGGTAATTTGAAAAATCAAGATCGTGCCATTACAATTTCTTTCTTAGAACATTGATTATGTTCATTCCGAAATGCATAACTACGAATTCTGGACCATTATCCGCTTGACTTAAGGTCGGGAAGAGAAAACAAAAGCATGAAGCTCCGAAATATAATGGAGAATAAAAAGCCCGATAAAAACCCCGAAATTACAAACCATGTATATCAATGCGTATAGCAATATAAAGACACTGGAGAATGAAAAATACTATAACCCCAAGGTAATAGTAGAAGAAAATAACCTCCTCTGGTGGCAGATGAAAAAGAAGAATGAAGGATACGATAGCCAAGAAAATATCAAGAATCCGAACTGGATTAAGCATTTTCACAATCTATTAGGAAGTATGAAATAAGGAAGAAGCTTATAGGAGTGGTGAAAATAAATGAAACGGAAGAGGTCAATTTATAGTGAAATATCAGACATAGAAATCGAGGTAGATTACGCATTTAATTAAAAAAAGATCTTAATCTCCTTAATTCCCGAAGAATCAAATCTTATTTAGAATATGAAGATTTTCTATTCCTTGAATTCCGGAAATCAATCGTTACTACGTCAAAAATTAAGACGAATCTCTATTCCTTCATTTCACTCTTTTACGATAATTTCTCAAATACACTTCGAGTAATTGGATTATTTTATCCATATTATTCAACGGTGATAAAACTCTAATTATCAACTCATATTCATCATGAAAACATTTTTATTATTAGCCATGACGACCTCACTCAAATTTCGGGACGAAATTTCTTTAACGGGTAGGTACTGTGGTGACCCGAAAATTTCTGACCAAATTTAAACTTTATCTTTAAATGATTTAATGATTTCGACACGATAAGCAAAGTCTGTAATGTTGAGTCTCGAAGTTTTGGAACTATATTCATGTAATCAATTATTCTTTGACTGCTCTCGAAGATTCACGAACAATATATATATAACTTAATGTGCATATATATATATATATATATATATATATATATATATATATATATATATATATATATATATATATATATATATATATATATATATGATTTCAAGTTATTTAATAAACGATAGTAACATTCGATTATTGATTTGATTGATATTTAGATAAGTTAACTAAAACGTTTAAGATGAACCAGTAAAACACTAATTTGCTACAGTATTTTCGAATTGATACGTGAGTATTCATATCTTATCTTTTATATTTTAATTGTGTATCCATGTCTAGTGCTCTGCTTGTATGCTAAATTTCCTCGTTAAACAGTTTATGATGAATTATGAATTAAATACATATATTACTGATAAAAGGTATATGAAATGCATGTTTTTGAAAAGCTGGCGAAAAATCAATAACTTTTCATTTAGAAATCGCGTAATTTCGATGAACGAATTAAAAGATATGGTCAAATGAATTATGATTGACGTTAATAGGAATTGCTTTTGAATCTGCAATTAATATTTAAACAACTTGTTTGTAAGATTGATAAATTGGATTTTTGAATATTACCAACCAAGTAAATGAATCCTTATATAAGGTACGTCTCGTTTTGTTGAACTATTGTCAAAACTGACCTTTTGAAACGACTTTGGATAACTTTTGTATGTCGATCTCGAGCATTAGGATTGTGATACACTATGACCCAACCTAGCTTGTTAGACATGTATTGACCAATATATGTTCTCTAGGTTGAGATCTGCGGTTATTTTGCATTCCGAGTTTCGGTCACATTTCGGTGAATGACCTTATGTGCTGCTAAGGTGAGTTTCATATGCTCCCTTTTTAATTGCTTTTGCAATCTATATTTTTAGGCTGAGAATACATACAATTTATTTTAAATGCAATGGACACAAGTACATATTAAATTCTACACTGAGTTTGAACCGAAAATCCCTAAACTTTGATAACTAGTAACTGCCGGTTATAAGAACTGGTGGGCGCGAGTAGTTATATATGGATCCATAGGGCTTGACATCCCCGTCTGTTCCAGGTTTAGAAACCCTAGCCTAAACTATTAAACAGACGTATGCTATTTGAGTTTAGTACACGTTGGTTTGCGTGTATTGTACTTGTTGGTTGCATGTATGTTAAAACAGGGGTACTTATTATATATACGTTAAAGTTTAGTTACCAGGGTGCTCAATCTTGTAGAATATTTTGATAAACGTTTCTGGCTGAAACAACTGAAATCTTGTGATCCACCTTTATATACAGATTATGCGCAACATTAAAACTATGAATTCACCAACCTTTGTGTTGACACTTGTTAGCATGTTTATTCTCAGGTTCCCTAGAAGTCTTCCGCTGTTTGCTTATATGTTAGACAAGCTATGTGCATGGAGTCTTACATGGCATATTTTTCAAGGAAACGTTGCATTCACCAAATCATCACCATGTATCTTATTTTGACTGCATTGTCAACGGAAGTACTATTGTAAACTATTATTTACGGTGATTTTCTATATGTAGAAATCATCAGATGTCGAAAACCTTTGATTTAAATATTCATTTATGGTGTGCCTTTTCAAAAGAATGCAATGTTTACAAAACATATCATATAGAGGTCAAATACCTCACAATGAAATCGATGAATGATGTGTTCGTCCATATGGATTTGGAGCGATCGTCACACAATCCCAATTTACATTTAGACGAGTTAGGACTCTATAACCCAACCCGATACCAAGAGCATAATCCCGGGGACTACCAAATCCCCAATCCGTGTCCACATATCCATAAGCTACCCCATCGAGCTCAAGCGCTCCTACGCAACTAGTCTAACAACTAGCTAGCCTCATAACACAATACATTGAAAAAGGTAAACAACAAGAGGGGTAAGCATAAAGCTTAGTGAATGCAATAATTATACATATACATATATAATCTACTTACTTGCAATCACTTACACAATTACCACATACACGCTAGCAATATAATTAGCTTACCATCGCAAAGTATAACGCTAAATCTCCAATACGCAAGCTAGCATGAACAATAGCATATAACTCGAACAATATAATATGCTGCACTACAACACGTAACCATGGTTAACCAAAGTACAAAAGGGAACGATTCTCGTGAATGAACCGTAAGCCACGCAGACGCCACTAGTATACATCACTAGTCCCTTGGGTGGTATCGAACGCCCGAACTTTAAACCCACCTGTCACGTGAAATGTGGTATCGAACGCCCGAACTTTAAACCCACACTTCACGCCCGCACACATATATATGATATGGTATCGAACGCCCGAACTTTAAACCCATATCACATGTGACACAAAAAGATGAGGTATCGAACGCCCGAACTTTAAACCCTCATCCCATGCCAACACGATGTGGTAATGCATACCCGAACTTAAAACCCACATTGCATTTCGCACAAGTAAATACAGTACATACACACATGTATAATTATTCCACTCACCTTGAAATGCCCGCACAAGTCATGTATAACATGATCTCCGTCCTCAAATCCGAGCAAGTAACCACCTATATCATACATAGGTACAATATACACATAAATAGTCATTCTCTAAAAGAGAACCTGACACAAACATCCCTTAACCGAGGGATAACACCTTGCTCGCCAAAACCCGCCCATTTAACACCTAATGGACACAAACCAACTACCACTTCGGGTGGTAATTTAAACCCACTCAACAAAGTACAATTTAACCCAAATTATACTTGACAGCAATTAGACCAACCTAGGTCTTAACACTAAATTACTACTTAGGTAGCAATCATTTCAAACGTCATGTACACCAAAAACCCCAACACGTGCAATACTGACCCATATTGCTTTTGACCACGTTTGACTTATGTTAAAATGTCATTTTAACTCAAAATCACTTCCCACGATTACTTTCATTCAAAAATGTCATTTAACACTTAATAAAAGTGTTTAACATCCATTTAATCCAAAATTAGTGTCATTACCAAATTCTACCCAATCAAAGTCAACCCATTTTGACATAAGTCCCAAAAACGCCTAAAATCACTAACGTCTAGTGATTATATTTTCAAAACACCAATTAACTCCTAAATCAAGTATTTACACACTTGATTCACCAAAACTTGACTCAAGACTCATTTCGACCCCCAACCAAGTCAACATCAATTTTGACTAGCAAAACTTGTTCTTACGAACATCAAAACACTAACACATTATAATCTAGTGATTTAACACCTAAACCATGACAAATGCTTCCAAATTCATCATCAAACCCTAAACCCACAATAATCGGGTTTACTTACACTAGCAATACAACAAAACCCCCAATTTCATGAGAAATGGGGTTTAAAACCCCAACAAACTCAAAACCTAAACATAAACAAGAATCTTACAATTAATTTCAGAGTTAGGGCTTACCAACACTACCAAAACGTAGCCAAGAATGAGATGAACAATTTTAACACCCGAGCTTTTGATCGATTCAAGCTTCTTCTTCTCCAAAACCCCAATCTCTCTTTAGAACTCTCTCTCTCTCTCTCTCTCTCTCTCTCTCTCTCTCTCTAAGATAGATGAGAGTGTTTGTGGATGTGAAAGTGATCCAAAATTGGATCCAAGTCTGATAATAAGGCTACAGATCCGTCCTCAAGTGAAAAGACCAAAAAGCCCCTCATTTAACTCAAAATAGAAAAAGGCAGAAAACTGTCCCAGGTAGAGTGTGCGGCGCGCACCCTTGAATGTGTGCGGCGCACACAAGGGTCTAAACAGATTCTGAAGTTCAGGGACTGATTCTGACTAATCCTGATTCTGATGTAAATTCTGAAAAGTGTTAGATAGACCTTTTGTGGCGCTTTCTGGTGCACACATTTTCTGACACTTTCAGGAACATTTCCTGACGCACAAAATTTAGGGTGTTACAACTCTCCCCCACTTAGATTGGATCACGTCCTAGTGATCCGTACCGAATACTAAAAGTTAAGCACTTCCCCTTTGAACATTCTCGCCTCCAAATGTGGAGTCACACATGTAGTAATCACGTATCCGACGAAACACAATCAAAGCCGACATCTAATAACATCTTACGTAAATTCTAAGATCTCACCACACACTAATAATCACTAGCGTGCACTACTGCAACAAGCGATATCTCATACTCACAACGTCAAAATACAGAAAACACCATTATCCCTGCAAGTTCTCTCGACTAAAACTCGCAACAAGCTACATTTATAACTACATCACCCAACGTGATCTACTAGGTCCACTACGCCGTGAACCAAGTCTTGCATTAATCCTAATCGAGAAGGATTCATGCCGCGTCGAAACTCAGTACTTTCAACGGTCCATAACCGTGCCACTCAACGATCGCACATTCGCTTATGTGCAAACATTTGTTTTCCACCCCAGAAAACCCGTGATTCGCAATTTTACAAATCGATGCCAACGGGGCAATCGACACTCTCCTCCAACTAGTACTTCTTACAGTCACCACGACCGGGTTATTCCTTCAATGAAGAAATTTTGGTATCCTCAAATATTCACACTGGGAACATAAACTTTCCCATCAACCGGTCCGCACACGACCATCAGTCTCTGGATTTATCCAGGACGACAATAACACACCATGAGTTGGACAAAACATCAACACTCGACATAGGGTTTCTCCTCTAAGCCCTACAACACATCTATACAATACGGCTTCCTAGTACTAGCATGGAAACTATTCATGTACTAGAATCCCGCCAACAGCGAATTATCATCGCAACAATTCAAAATTCATCACGCAACCCACAAAAATATCCACCAATGGCTGGTGAATCCTTTTTCCTCGACCGTCCGTTAGGAATGGCCTTGACATTTCAAAGCAACTAATGGGTCGCATCCACTAGGGAACATGAAATGTCCCGTTCATATTGATTATAAACGTTCCATATTAGACATTTTTCAAAGACTGCATTCGTTTTTAAAACAAACCATAACCTTTATTTTATCGACAAGGTCAAAAGGACACCACCTAGATTATCATAAATGATAATCTAAAAATATCACACTTACACACTACCAATACATATTGGTTTACAATATTAATATGTTACAACAAAGTAAATCTCGAATGCAGTTTTAAACAATATTATACAAGCATGCTGACACCAAATCTTGTCCATATATTAGCATGCAACAGCGGAAGCTCTTAATAATCACCTGAGAATAAACATGCTATAAACGTCAACAAAAATGTTGGTGAGTTATAGGTTTAACCTATATATCAAATTGTAATAATAGACCACAAGATTTCATCTTTCAATAACATGCAATCTGCATAAAAATCATTCGTATGGTTGAACATCTGGTAACCGACATTAACAAATGCATCTAGAATATCTCCATCTATAAATATCGAAGTACTAAAGCAGTTCAAATTCTCTAACTGGGGCTTGTCAATGGCCCATAGATCTATCTTTAGGATTCGTGTCAATTGGTGGCAATTATAATAAACACCAATTCTTAGGTTACCAAGTTCAACAAGGGCGATATCCGGTATAACGATTCAACATAGAATGTAGTTTCAATACTCGTGTCTATTTTGTAAATCATTTTCAAAACTGCATGTATTCTCATCCCAAAATATTAGATTTTAAAAGTGGGACTATAACTCACTTTCACAGATTTTTACTTCGTCGGGAAGTAAGACTTGGCCACTGCTCGATTCACGAACCTATAACAAATATGTACATATATATCAAAGTATGTTCAAAATATATTTACAACATTTTTAATATGTTTTAATGTTTTAAGTTTATTAAGTCAGCTGTCCTCGTTAGTAACCTACAACTAGTTGTCCATAGTTAGATGTACAGAAAATAAAGCAATAAATATTATCTCGAATCAATCCACGACTTCTTGTACACAAGCCTCAGGCTAGATCACAACTCAAAGTATATATAATATTTTGGAATCAACTTCAACCCTGTATAGCTAACTCTAACATTACTGCATATAGAGTGTCTATGGTTGTTCAGAAATATATATATATATATATATATATATATATATATATATATATATATATATATATATATATATATATATATATATATATATATATATATATATATATGGGTCGATATGATATGTCAAAACATTGTATTCGTGTCTATGGTATCCCAAGATTACATAATATATTAGAATACATGTGTAATACAATATGAGTTAGCTAGGATATGATTAATATGGATTTGTTACCAATTATCACGTAGCTACAATCAAGAAAATTAACCAATCTTGTTTTACCCATAACTTCTTCGTTTTAAATCCGTTTTGAGTGATTCAAGTTGCTATGGTTTTATATTGAACTTAAGTTTATGAATCTAAATAGAAAAAGTATAAGTTTTTAGTCAGAAATACAGGTTACAAGTCATTTTTGTAATGGTAGTCATTTTAGTCGAAAGAACGACGTCTAGATGACCATTTTGGAAAACATACTTCCAGTTTGAGTTTAACCATGATTTTTGGATATAGTTTCATGTTCATAAGAAAAACCATTTTCCCAGAAGAGCAACTTTTAAATCAAAGTTTATCATAGTTTTTAATTAACTAACCCAAAACATCCCGCGGTGTTACTACGACGGCGTAAATCCGGTTTTACGGTGTTTTTCATTTTTTCAGGTTTTAAATCATTAAGTTAGCACATCATATAGATACAGAACATGTGTCTAGTTGATTTTAAAATTCAAGTTAGAAGGATTAACTTTTGTTTGCGAACAAGTTTAAAATTAACTAAACTATGTTCTAGTGATTACAAGTTTAAACCTTCGAATAAGGTAGTTTTATATATATGAATTGAATGATGTTATGAACGTCATTACTACCTCAAGTTTTGTGGATAAACCTTATGGAAATGATAAAAATAGATCTAGCTTCAAAGGATCCTTGGATGGCTTGAAAGTTCTTGAAGTAGGATCATGACACGAAAACAAATTCAAGTAAGATTTTCACTCGAAATAAGATTGTTAAAGTTATAGAAATTGAATCAAAGTTTAAATATGAGTATTACCTTATATTAGAAAGATATCTTACTGTAAAAAAGAAATATTTCTTGAGGTTAGATGATCACTCAAAGTGGATTTGCAAGATTGGAAGTAAGCTAGCAAACTTGGAAGTGTTGTTTGTGTGTTGTTGAGTAGTTGTTTTATAACTTGGTTTATGTATGGATTTATGAACTAGATTGAGCTAGATTTTGATGAAGATGATGAAGAACACTTAGAACAAAGTAATAACACTTGAGAGAGAGTAGTTTGATGCATGTAAGTTGCAAAATGAAAGTGTTTGTGGACTTCCTCTTTCCCGTGAATATGGAGGTGTCATATAGGCTCCATTAGTTTGTTATTTTGTGAGATATTTCATACTAGATATTAAATGATGGTTCCCACATGGTTAGGTGACTCACATGGGCTGCTAAGAGCTGATCATTGGAGTGTATATACCAATAGTAAATACATTTAGAAGCTAGGTATTGTACGAGTACGAATACGGGTGCATACGAGTAGAATTGTTGATGAAAATGAATGAGGATGTAATTGTAAGCATTTTTGTTAAGTAGAAGTACTTTTATAAGTGTCTTGAAGTCTTTCAAAAGTTTATGAATACATATTAAAACACTACATGTAAATACATTTTAACTGAGTCGTTAAGTCATCGTTAGTCGTTACATATAAATGTTGTTTTGAAACCTTTAGGTTAACGATCTTGTTAAATGTTGTTAACCCATTTTTTATTATATCTAAAGAAATGTTAAATTGTTACATTATCATGATATTATGATATATAATATATCTTAGTATGATATATATACAGTTAAATGCCGTTACAACGATAATCGTTACATATATGTCTCGTTTCAAAATCATTAAGTTAGTAGTCTTATTTTTACATATGTAGTTCATTGTTAATACACTTAATGATATAATTACTTATCATTTAACATAATTAACCAAGTGTATCAATATCTTAATATGATTCATATGTAATTAGTAAGACGTTGTTATAACGATAATCGTTATATATATCGTTTTCGAGTTTCTTAATTCAATAGTCTCATTTTTATGTATATAACTCATTGTTAAAATACCTAATGAGATACTTACTTATCATAATATCATTGATGTTATGCGAGGTGTATACGAAATAGTTATATTTTTATTACGAAATACGATTAAATACAATACAATTTTACACAAGTTATTTATTTATTTATAGAGTGGATATACCTAAACCTTGCTACAACACTTATAGACAGTGTACCTAATCGTACAGTAGCTTAGTTTTTAGTAAGTCTGGTTCGTTCCGCAGGGAGCTAGCCAAGTTTAACGCTATATTTTTAAAACTATATTTGTATATATATATATATATATATATATACAAATATATATATATATATATATATATATATTTATACAAATATATATAAGTAGTAGTATTATAATTATAAAAGGGGGTTTTACCGTTTAATGACCGGTTTGTCGATTTTAAAAACTTAAGTCGCAATTAAAACCTAATGTAAAATATTAAAAATAAATATAACTTAATTTAAAGCGTAAAGTAAATGACGATAAATAAAATTGCGATAAATAAAAGTGCGATAAATAAAATGACAGTAAATAAAAGTGCGATAATTAAAAAGTACGATAATTAAAAGTGCGATAAGATATAAAATAAAGGAATTATGCTTATTTAAACTTCCGTAATCATGATATTGACGTGTTGATTTTAATTTATTACCATGGGTTAATTGTCCTTTGTCCCAGATTATTCGATATGTCCATCTGGTTTTTGTCCATAACAGTCCATCAGTCATAAATATAAAGTACGAGTGTCCTCATCAAATTATCCTTATATCCGAAGTCAAATATTTCAACTAATTGGGGACTTAAACTGTAACAAGGTTTTAATACTTTGTTTAATAATTACACCAGGATATCGACTGTGTGTAACCCAAGGTTTTAATACTTTGTTAACAATTATGCCAAGTATCCTTGTACATAATTCACCCCTGTTTTAATGAGTCCATTGAATATTAATCAATTCTCGTGTCCGGTTAAATGAACGATTATTAGTATTTATAAATATCCCGCCCATCGTGTCCGATCGAGTGTATGTGGTTATTTATAGGTACGTCCAATTGTAAATATTTATATTAAATTAATGAACTATCATTCAATTAAACAAATATAAAGCCCATTATTAGCCCATAGTCTAATTTCCAAAAGTGTCGTTCTTTTGTCCAAACCCCAATTATGGTACAAAGCTCAATTACCCCGTCTTTAATATTTAGCCCAATATCATGATTACTTCGATTTAAATAAGCATAATAATAACTTAGCTATGATACATTAATTTAAAAAGGTTGAACATAACTTACAATGAGTATTAATCGCGTAGTGTTACACGGACAGAATTTTGACTTACAAACTTAAAACGTTCGCCACTATAACCTTATTATTATTAAACTTAAATTAAAATTAAAATTATAAAATATAAATATAAATATATCGTAGATAGATAGATAGAAAAAGGTGTAATGAATCGATCAGAATGTGTGGCCTTTTATAGTCCCACATTTCACTGTACAGCTCCGCGAGTGCGGAGGTCTTGTGCTTCACAGCTCCGCGAGTGCGGAGGTCTGGATTCCAACTCATAGATTAAATCCAAAACGTGGGCTGCGTATAATTATAATATATAATAATATATATAATTAATTATATATTATATTATATTCTTGTGCATAGTTGACTTGTAATTTTTGGTCCGTTACGTCGCGCGCTGAAAGTTGGTTCATGTCTCGGTTTCGGATTTTTGAACGCCTTTTCGTACAATTTAATATCTTGTACTTTGTGTTTCACGGCTTGTATTCTTGTAATTTTTAGTCGTTTCTCATCAATAATTTGAACCACTTGGATTGTACTTTGTACTTTTTAGCTTTTTAGTCGTTTGCGTCTTCAAATCATCGAATCTATCTTTTATCTTCACCTTTTATTATTTAAACGAATATCACTTGTAAATAGAACAATTGCAACCAAAAGCTTATCTTTCTTGAAGGATAATGCTATGAAATATATGTTCGTTTTTAGCATTATCAAATATTCCCACACTTGAGCGTTGCTTGTCCTCAAGCAATATAGTCTTGAAATAAAAAAAACTAGAATCACTTCTTTATTCTTCACACTTTGTACATCAGTGATTTCTATACGGCGGTATGAACAATGGTAGTAACATTGTGGTTTACAGTCCCACATGACTATGAAGATTTAGATCTTTTTAGGAAATTGGATCTTTATGAAAACATTTGATCTTTTTGAAAATTCAATCAAGCTTTTACCCTAGATAAGTTTTCTGGAATAACCCTTCACCAGTGTTTGCAAAATGTTTTTGTGGGTTTTGTGGGTTTCAGATTTGAAAATTTTAGCTCAAAACTTATGGTTTTGTGTCACCCACTTGCTAACCTTGTATTGGGAAAGCAACACGTCCAGTATACTTGCTCCATATATTACCTTTCGGTAAACTAACGTCCGGTTGTAAAGGAAAGCGTTGAACAAACAACTGTTAAGGCAATGTCCCGTGACATACTTTTGATTATGGTCTATATCGTGTCGAATGCAATTACTATCCTTGGTAGATGCAATAGTATAGATCACCCTATAGTTTTTTAGTCTGGCACAAGGTCCTGTCTTTGACCATGCTATGCAACCACCGTTCTTACGGATGACACCCGATTTGATTCAGGTGACCTAATGAATTCCAGGTGAATTCCTAGGATTTTACGTTCAATGGTAATGAATGCATTAAAAATGGGTTTTCAGAAAACAAATCGGTTTGTAATTTGATCAAAATATTTTCTCGTTCAAGCTCGAGTTTAGATATCATTGAATTCCATGAGTTTGAATTCTCAATCTTTAAGGTTAATCTCAAGGATTGAGTAATATTAGTCTTAAAAGCTGATTTTTGATCTTTAAGGAGATTATCCTTTCTGGGGATTTGAATCATTGGTCTTATAAGCTAATTTGCATGGTGCCCTCCATTGTACGAGACAGATCCTCTCATGGTTAGGATAAGTCTGACCACTTGGCGACCCTGTTTGATGCTGAGGTCCATGGATTTCCAGCTGATTTTTGAGAAAACTTTTCAAGATTTTTCGTAGACTCTACAACTGGTCTGGACGACAACTTCCTGACCTAAATCAAGAAGCGCGTGTCTTTTTCTCGAAAGACTTTACTTCCTTTTAAATCAAGTGGCACATTTATTTCAAACATATTATAAGAAATCGGGTAAAACTGATAAAATTGTCCAAAACAAAAGTATCTTCAATTATTTGTACACAAATATGTGATATATGTTTTAAATAACTTGGTAAATTTTTCCTACACTTGGCTTTTATTTTCCTTTCTTTGCCTTTTTATTTTCCTCTGTTCCATTTTAAATGAATTCAAGCATTTTGGGTTGTTTCTCAATTTATGTCCTTTCCGAAGTAACAATAATTTCGGTGTTAACACCTAGTTTTATAGTTCATAAATATGTATAAACAATATTTTGAGTTCATTTAGTTGAAAATTTTGAAAAATTTTACTAGAATTGGGTAGTCAGTATATAAGACTAGGGCTGTTCTTTATTATAAGAGAGCACTAGATTCTAATACAACTACTGCGTTACTAGTATTTTTAATGGTAACCAAGTGTTTAAATTAAAAAAAATTAAAAATCCGAAAGAATTTAACCCTTTCCCACACTTAAGATCTTGCAATGCCCTCATTTGCAAGAAATCAGTAACAATTTAAATTATTGAGGGTGATTAGCGTTGAAAAATGATTAAATTTTACCAAAGTTTCTAAACATATTGTTGTTTATGTTAAATGATAAATGGTGCACATCATTTGTTCATTCCTGCAGTTGTTATTTCACATATATTTTGTATCTTATCGTCAAAACTAGTTGCTTCGGTACGTTTACCTAGTCCATCCCTCGACAAAATTTTAAAATTTGTCATTTTAAAGCGATTGTTTTAAAAGCAAAAATTTTTGGGTTTTTTAAATGTTTTTGGCATACTTTAAATCAATAAGATTAAAAATAATGATAACAAAATTTCTCGTCCCGCCCTCGGGTAAAGCAATTTCGGTTCAATGACCTAGTCTTCAACCCATGATGAAATCTAAATATCAAATTTTTAACTTAATGAAATAAAGTAAATTTTTGTTTTTAAATTCACACCAAACTTAAATTTAAAATGCATAAAATTAAAAATTCATATTAATATCATTAATATTTTTATACATTAATTTTACAAACTTCTATTGAAAATATTAATTTTTAAAATATTTAAAAACTTAAATATATTGATTTAAAAAGATTTACAATAATAATTTAATATTTATATATTAATTTTAAAAATATGGTAAAAATAAAATAAAATTTTTTTTGGTCTTTTATCCCACTTTAATTAATCAAATATTATCAAAAATATACGCCCCTCTTTTGGGTAAAGTAATTTCGGCTATTTTACCTAGTTTTACTCCTGACGAATTTCTGAAATATTTTGGATTGAATGATTAAAGATATTTATACCTTAAGAATAAACGGTAAATTACACAGTGATGTAATAAATTTTTGTATGATATCAATAATTTCGGTTTCGCATACCTAATGTTATTGAATATCAATTTAATACTTTATAGCGAACGATTCAGCGTTTATTATCAAAAGGTTAAAAGCAATAAATAAAAAAATAAAAACTGTACATACTTACCTGTGAGATAGAATTCTCAGAGACCTGCTTTAGCCGACTCATAGGAGACTCGTGTGATTTGGTTTTCCATAGCTACATAAGCATAACCTCGATTCTTCAATAACTTTTCTTCTAAACATATGAACGGTCCTTCTCTGCATAGAGTAACAAATTCAATATTTGAATATGTATGATTGTTCAAACATTTACCTTTGTGTGACCATTTTCTGCATTTATGACATCTTTCAATGTGTCGTGCTCTTCTTTTTGTTGCGGATTTTGATTTTCCTTTACCAAAATATGTCTTATGATGATCTTTCCTGAGTTCTTTCCTCACTTCTTCCATTTTGCTTCTTATGAATGATACCAGTTCACTCGGAAAGATGTTATTATTACGTTTAGTAATCATAGCGTGTAGTAGTAGACCATGGTTCAGATCAAAGGAATTCTTCATCTCGTAAAACCTAAAAGAAATAAAAATTCTGAATGGAGAGAGAAGACTAGTTCTTTAGGGTCTGCTAGGGAAAGACCATTCAGATTCCATTTTCGAGAACTACACGAAAACAGAAAATCTAACTCTAGACAGCATTATATTATCCTTAAAAGATTCAAATTTTCCCACACTTAGTTAGCTGTGGTATCGAAATTCTGATTAACTTCATTGTCAACTTCCATCGGACCATGTATGTAATGTTTAACTCTGTGACCATTAACTTTAAATTCAATCCCATTTAAATTTATCAACTCTATTGTTCCATATGGGAAAACTCTTTTAACTATGAATGGTTCAGACCATCTTGATTTCAATTTTCCAGGAAATAGCTTGAATCGTGAATTAAAAAGAAGAACTCTATCTCCTTCTTTAAATTCTTTTGAACTTCTGATTCTTTTATCATGTCATTTCTTTGTTCTTTCCTTATAGATTAACGAATTTTCGTATGCTTCATGTCTTAGTTCTTTTAATTCATTTAGTTGACTTAACCGTAGACGTCCGACTTCATGCAAATCAAGATTACATGTTTTCAAAGCCCAAAATGCTTTATGCTCAATTTCTACTGGAAGATGACATGCTTTTCCGTAAACGAGTTTAAAAGGTGTGGTTCCAATTGGAGTTTTGTAGGCTGTTCGAAAAGCCCAGAGTGCATCCTCCAATTTCATGGACCATTCCTTCGGATTTGATCCTACGGTTTTCTCTCGAATACGTTTTAAAGCTCGATTGGTATTTTCAACTTGTCCACCTGTTTGTGGATGATAAGCGGTTGAGATTTTATGAGTTACTCCATATCTTTTGAGAATTTTCTCAAGTTGATTATTACAAAAATGAGTATCCCGATCACTTATTAAAGCTTTTGGTATTCCAAACCTTGCAAAAATACATTTTAAGAAGTTGACTACAACTCGTGCATCGTTAGTTGGGAGAGCTTGTGCTTCTGCCCATTTAGATACATAATCAATGGCAACGAGAATGTAGAGATTATTATGAGATTTTGGAAATGGACCCATAAAGTCAATACCCCAAACGTCAAATACTTCACATACTTGAATGACATTTTGTGGCATTTCATCACGTTGACTTATTTTTCTGGCCCTTTGACAAGCATCACAGGATTTACAAAGAAGGTGCGCGTCTTTGAAAATTGTAGGCCAATAAAATCCAGCGTCATAGACTTTTCTTGATGTGAGTTGAGGCCCATAATTCCCTCCTGTTGGTCCTGTGTGACAATGGTTTAAGATTTGACTATCTTCATCTCCGAATACACATCGGCGTAATATTCCATCGGGACAACTTTTAAACAAATGTGGATCTTCCCAAAAATAGTGTTTTATATCACTAAAGAATTTCTTTCGTTTTTGGTACGACAACCCTTTTTTAAGGAATCCACATACTAAGTAGTTTGCATAGTCTGCAAATCATGGAATTTCATTATAATCGATCTTCAAAATATATTCATCAGGAAAGTTATCTTGTATAGCCGATTCATTTAGAACTTCTAATTCGGGATTTTCAAGACGAGAAAGATGATCAGCGGCGAGATTTTCTGCTCCCTTTTTATCTCAGATTTCAATATCGAACTCTTGTAAGAGTAAGATTCAACGGATTAATCGTGGTTTCGCATCTTGTTTCGAAAATAGGTATCTAAGAGCAGAATGGTCGGTATAGACCACCGTTTTTGCTAGAACGAGATATGAACGAAATTTGTCAAAAGCAAAGACAATAGCAAGGAGTTCTTTTTTAGTAGTTGTGTAATTCGTTTGTGCTCCTTGTAATGTCTTACTAGCGTAATAAATAGGTTGAAATCATTTTTCAATCCTTTGTCTTAAAACGGCTCCCTTTGCAAAATCACTTGCATCGCACATAAGTTCAAATGGTAAATTCCAATTTGGAGTTATCATGATCGGCGCATTAGTGAGTTTTTCTTTAAGAATATTAAAAGATTTGATGCATTCATCTGAAAAGATGAATGGAGCATCCTTTTCTAGGAGTTTATTCATAGGAGTGGCAATTTTAGAAAAATCTTTTATGAAACGTCGGTAAAAATCGGCATGCCCTAGAAAACTTCTTTTATCCAAACCCTAATTATGGTCCAAAGTCCAATTACCCAATTTTAATATTTAGCCCAACATCACGATTACTTCAGCTTAAATAAGCATAATAATAACTTAGCTACGAGACATTAATTTAAAAAGGTTGAACATAAATTACAATGATTAAAAAACGTCGGTAAAAATCGGCATGCCCTAGAAAACTCCTAAATCCTCTAACATTGGTGGGATGTGGAAGTTTAGCAATTACATCTACTTTAGCTCTATCCACTTCAATTCCTTCCTTTGAAATTTTATGACCAAGAACGATGCCTTCTCTAACCATGAAATGGCATTTCTCCCAATTAAGTACTAGATTTGATTGTTCGTATCAAATAAGCATTCGTTCAAGATTACTTAGACATGATTCAAATGTATCACCAAAGAATAAAAAGTCATCCATGAATACTTCCATGCATTCTTCTATCATGTCGTGAAAAATCGCCATCATGCACCTTTGAAAGGTTGCAGGGGCGTTGCAAAGTCTAAATGGCATGCGTTTGTAGGCAAAAGTACCATAAGGGCACGTGAATGTGGTTTTCTCTTGGTCCTCGGGTGCTATTGGAATTTGAAAATATCCGGAGAAACCGTCAAGAAAATAATAGTAACTGTTTCCGGCTAATCTTTCCAACATTTGATCAATGAAGGGTAAGGGAAAGTGATCTTTTTGAAATGTCCCGTTCTTATTGATTAAAAACGTTCCATATTAATTGATTTCGTTGCGAGGTTTTGACCTTTATATGAGACGTTTTTCAAAGACTTCATTCATTTTAAAATAAACTGTAAGACCCTAATCAGTTTGTACAACAGTGTAAATATGTTACATAGAGTGTGGGTGATGTTGTGCTATTAAACAGAAGTCACTGAGTGAGCTGAGCCTAGTGCGCGCCGCGCACACTAAAGGGAGCGCGCCGCGCACCCCTTACTGTAGCCGGGTTCCAGCTTTTTAAATCAGATATTTTGATGGGCATTTTGGTAAATTCACTTATGGATGAATTAAAGGCCCTAGATCAGTTTGGTTGAGTCTCATTACTCCATTTCTAACCACCAAACTTCATCCACTTAAATCCTAGTGAGAGAGTGTGATTCAAGTGTGAGAAAGCTTAAATTCAAGAGGAAGGAGCTTGTTTTGGGTTAAAGTTCAACCATTAAAGTCGTTCATCTTATCTCTAGCTTCGTTGTGGTAGTTGTGGTATGTTCTAATTTTATTTTCCTTACTTTGATTTAGTGTAAGGGTTAGGGTTTGAGTAAATGATGAACACAAAACCCATTATTGGTGATTTTGGGTGTTCTTGGGTAAAATTGAGTCTTGAATACTAATTGGTGACTAGTCTAGGGTTTCAAAGTATTAAATGATGTTTATGAACCCTAATTGGTGAGTTAATTGCTAACACACCTAGTTATTTAGTAAATGGGTGTTGGTTAGTTAGTGGATGACCCGAAATGGGTGTGTCGTCTTAAAATGGTTATTTGGGTAATAAATTGACCTAGTTTGGAAAGATGGGTATGAATTACCCTAATTATGTATTAGTTGGTGTTGTTGGACCTTAATCACTAGCTTTAAAGTGATTAGTGGTGGTCTTGAGTTTAATTGGGCGGTTTTGGAATAAATGAGCGATTTAATACATTAAGTCATTAAATGCTCATGTGTAAGTCTTAGTATTGAGTTCACTTAGCTTGTGTGTTGATCAAGTACTTATTATATTAGGTACTTTGCTTTGAAGCTTGTGGAGGTTGAAATCGTCATCTAATTGTTAAGGTGAGTGGATTAATTATATGTGTAGGTATATAATGTATCTATTTGTTGTAGCGTGAAATGTGTAGTGTCGAGGTGTTAAGACACCACGTTTCACGTGAAGGGTGTAGCATCGAGGTGTTAAGATGCCACTCGGGTGTAGCATCGAGGTGTTAAGATGCCACCTAGGAGTGTAGTGTCGAGGTGTTAAGACACCACTCCGTAAAATAATGAGTGTTGCATCGAGGTGTTAAGATGCCACTCGGGGTGATGTGCCGAGGTGTTAAGGTGCCACCCTAGGGGTTAGTGGTGCGAGGTGTTAAGTGCCCTAATGGATGTTATGAACACCGATGGCGTTTTCGCGAGCGCCGTTCCCTTGTACTATTGGTCGACCATGGTTACTTGTGT
This sequence comes from Rutidosis leptorrhynchoides, assembly GCF_046630445.1. NCBI lineage: Eukaryota > Viridiplantae > Streptophyta > Magnoliopsida > Asterales > Asteraceae > Rutidosis > Rutidosis leptorrhynchoides. Next base: position 164,975,689 of record NC_092338.1, on the reverse strand, counting down.
TGTAAGCATATTATATCATTTCGAGTTATATTATTATGCGGTTGTTGCTAGCTTGTGGTATTGGAGATTATAGCTTGTTAATGTGACGATAAGCTAATTGTGTTGCTAGCATGTTTGCGGTTGGTGTAAGTGTATGCAAGTAGGTATAATTATATATGTATTCGTATAATTATTGCATTCACTAAGCTTTGCTTACCCTCTCGTTGTTTACCATTTTATAGTTTTGGTTTTGGACAAGGGTAAGGGCATCGTATTGGACTAGAGATCCCGCTTGATACTAGGGGACGCTTTTGGCTTTAGTAGCTCTTGGAGTTTGACCGGTAGTTGGGTAGTTTAATCCCAAACGCCATGCTCATTGTGTAGTTTGGAACTTAAACTTTTTGGTGGTCGAAACTCTAAACTTGTATTAAACTTGTATTTTGGGTCGTGTGGGCCCCGCTTGTAAAACGTCATTTTTATGTTTGATTCGTGTTAGTTTTACATATATAAGTTTGTTGTGAAAAGCGTATGGTCTAAAAGTGTCGGGAAGTCGAAGATCTTTTCGCGAAAAATGGACATTTTGATCAGAACTGTCTCAGGCCTTGTGCGCGCCACGCATAGGCAGTGGTGCGCGCCGCGCACCCTCCAGATCAGTTTTAAATTTTTTTTTTCTTTCTGCGTTTTTGGTTGGTTAACGGGTTGGGTCGTTACAAGTGGTATCAGAGCATGGTCTAAGGGATTTAGGTGACTTGAGATAGGCGCCTAGACTTAGACTTTTTGTGTGTGCGTTATGCGGGACTTGTAGGACTTTGGGTCGGATCGGGATTGGTTTGTGCATAGGTTTATGTAAACTAATCATGCGCTATTTGTTATGTATGTTTAGCGGGCATCGAGCGAGATGGACGTTGTACTAGCATGTTAATGCGACGTGCTCGCGTAACAATGATTAGCTACCATTGTTACGGGAGCAAATCGTGTTAAACAAGCAATGTACGACGATTGTTGAGCGAGATGGAGTAGTGTGGCATATATGTATATACACATGTAATTGTCCTTTCGTTTTTGTGGTTTAACCTATTTCATTTTATAGAATGAAGACGAGAAACGGTCCCGATCATGATAACGGAAGTACAAGCGAGGACGCCGAGTTTTCGGCCAAGGTTGAGGCCGTCTTTAAAAAGTTAAAAGCGGATTTTCTTACGGACGTCCGAAAGGTCTTTCAAGATTCGGTCGATGGGCAGGTGACCGATTTGATAAATGAACGAATGAAGGCCACTATCGAAGAGGCCCTTGACGCTAGGAATATCTATCCTCGCGGTGAAGGAGGCGAAGGAAGGCGGGACTTCCACTACAAGAACTTCAAGGATGCTCAACCCCCGATGTTTAATGGGGTGCGAGATCCCTTGAAAAGTACATGTTGGATCTCCGATATTGAGGGAGCTTTCCATACCGCAGAATGTCCCCCCGAAAAGAAGACGAGGTATGGTTCTAGCATGTTACGCGAAGAAGCTAAGTTGTGGTGGGACGATAAAATCAACTTGTATGGTGAAGAACAATGTATGGGTTTGACTTGGGAAGACTTCAAGAAAGAGTTTTTCAAAGAATACCGAATTTCTTCCGACCTCGATAGAATCCGGGACGAGTTGCACCATTTGCAACAAGGTTCCATGGATTTGGTTACCCTCAAGTCTACATTCTTGGCAAAGACTCGTTTTTGCCCGGAATATGTTGGTGATGATCATAAGCTCATGAAGGATTTCTACCGTACTTTGAATGATGAGTACAAGGGGAAGATTAGTCGGGGTATGGCTAAGACTTTTGATGAATTGTTTGAGTTGGCTCGGGGTTTTGAGCCGGAGGTTCCAAGAAAGAGTGATTTCATGTTTTCCAAAAGAAAGTTTGAAGGTTTTAGTTACTCTAACGCCTCAAGCAAGAAGATCAAGAGCAAGAGGGGGCCGAAAGTGTCAATAGTGCAAAGAAGGGCACTACCGGTGGGTTTTCTTATACGTGCTACAATTGTGGGTAACCGGGTCATATGGCTCGTGAGTGTCCGAAACCATCTTCCGGAAACAAAGTCACTTGTTTTAATTGCGGCAAAGAAGGGCATAAGAAGCCGGAGTGTCCCGACTTGCGAAACGACAATGTGAAGTGGTTAGAGAAGGCGGCGGGTATGGCTAGGGGTCGCAACTATTTGATGACCAATGATGAAGCCAAACAATCGCACGAAGTTGTCTCAGGTACTTACATGGTTAATTCTAATCCGGCAAGGATCCTTTTCGATAGCGGTGCAAATTTGTCGTTTGTGTCTCCTAAATTTGTGCCTAAACTTAATAGACCATTAGCTAAGTTAAGTCGTCCGATAGCAGTGGAAATAGCGGACGGCAAGACGGTGCTAGTGGTTGATGTGTGTGAAAATTGTGATGTTGTTTTTGGTGCCGAAACCTTTAAAATTGATCTTATTCCAATGACCTTGGGCGACTTTGATATTGTCGTTGGTATGGATTGGCTCGATCGTTATAGAGCCGATATTGCATGCCATGATATGTTTATTCGTGTGAAGACCCTAAGTGGGGGAGATTTAATTATTCATGGTGATAAGCGAAGGAGACCGGTGCCGATATGCACTTTTGCACGGGCACGTCGTTTTGTTGTTACCGGTGGCATGGATTTCCTTGCTCATGTTGTTGATACTCGCAATGAGCCACCACCTATTCGTGAAATTCCGGTTGTTAGTGAATTCGAAGACGTTTTTCCGGACGAATTACCGGGTGTTCCGGCGGAAAGACAAGTTGAGTTTCGTATTGAGTTGGTTCCGGGAGCTACTCCCATTGCTAAAACTCCTTATCGTTTAGCACCAACGGAAATGCAAGAGTTGTTAAATCAAACCCAAGAGTTGCTCGAGAAGGGTTTTATTCGACCGAGTGCTTCGCCATGGGGTGCTCCGGTGTTATTTGTGAAGAAGAAAGATGGTAGTATGCGTATGTGCATTGATTACCGTGAGTTGAATAAAGTGACGATCAAGAATCGTTATCCATTACCTAGGATTGACGATTTATTTGATCAACTTCAAGGTGCAACGTATTTCTCTAAGATCGACCTACGGTCCGGCTATCACCAAATGCGGGTCCGTGAGGAAGACATAGAGAAAACGGGTTTTCGAACACGTTACGGGCATTATGAGTTTGTAGTTATGCCCTTTGGTCTTACGAATGCACCGGCGGCATTCATGGATCTTATGAACCGAGTGTGCCAACCTATGTTGGACAAGTCAGTAATAGTGTTCATTGGCGACATACTAGTCTACTCGAAAAGTATGAACGAACATGAACATCATTTGCGTGAAGTATTGAAGACGCTACGAAAGGAGAAGTTGTATGCAAAGTTCTCCAAATGTGAATTTTGGCTAAGGGAAGTTCAATTCCTTGGTCATATTGTGAACGAAAACGGTATTCAAGTAGATCCGGGGAAGATCGAAACGGTGAAGAGTTGGGGACGACCGACTACGCCTACGGAAATCCGAAGTTTTCTCGGATTGGCCGATTATTATCGTCGGTTTATCCAAGATTTTTCTAAGATCGCTTCTTCGTTGACGAAATTGACAAGGAAGAATGCGAGGTTTGTTTGGGAGAACGAGCAAGAAATTGCTTTTCAATTGTTAAAAGAGAAGTTGTGTCAAGCTCCGGTGTTAGTGTTACCGGAAGGTGTTGAAGACATGGTGGTTTATTGTGATGCTTCCTTAAATGATCTCGGGTGTGTTCTAATGCAAAGAGGTAAAGTCATCGCTTATGCCTCTCGATAATTAAAGGAACATGAAACGAGGTATCCGACTCATGATCTTGAGTTGGCGGCGGTTGTGCATGCGTTGAAAATTTGGCGCCATTACTTGTATGGTGTCAACTGTACGATTTATTCGGATCATAAGAGTTTGAAACATCTCTTTAATCAACGAGATTTGAATTATCGCCAATGTAGGTGGATGGATGTGGTGAAAGACTACGATTGTGAAATACTTTATCATCCGGGTAAGGCGAATGTGGTCGCGGATGCGTTGAGTCGAAAGAGTCAACATCCGGCGATACGAGTTGGATCGTTATGTTTGATTATTACCAACGATTTTCTTGAAAATCTTGGTGAGATTCAAATAGAGGCTTATGTTCACAACAATCATACGGAGCGAATCGTGGGCCAATCGAAGTTTATTACTATGGGTCCGCGTGGTTTGTTGTCTTTCCAAGGAAGGGTGTGGGTGCCTAAGATGGGTGATTACCGACGAGTGCTACTTGATGAAGCACATAAGTCAAAATATTCCATTCATCCGGGTGCGACGAAAATGTATCTTGACTTGAAGAAAGATTATTGGTGGCTGGGCATGAAGCGTGATGTTGTGAAGTATGTTGAGCAATGCGTCACGTGTTTACAAGTAAAAGCCGAACACCAAAAGCCGTATGGTAAATTGCAACCGTTAGAAATTCCGAAATGGAAATGGGAGCACATTACCATGGATTTCATAACAAAGTTACCTAAGACAGCGAGAACCCAATTTGATACGATTTGGGTAATAGTTGACCGGTTGACGAAAAGTGCTTTGTTTCTTCCCATTAAAGAAGCGATATCGTCGGAGACCTTGGCTAAGTTGTTTATCAAGGAAGTGGTCGCTCGACATGGGGTTCCTATATCTATTATTTCGGATCGAGATACCCGTTTTACATCTCGATTTTGGGAAAAGTTTCATGAGGATATGGGTACACAATTGAAGTTGAGCACGGCGTATCATCCTCAAACGGACGGTCAAACCGAACGTACGAATCAAACTTTGGAAGATATGTTACGGGCGTGCATTATTGATTTCGGTGGTAGTTGGGACGAGCATTTGCCTTTGGTGGATTTCTCGTACAATAATAGTTATCACACTAGTATCGGGATGCCACCTTATGAGATGCTATATGGGCGGAGGTGTCGAACTCCCATTTGTTGGGGAGAAGTGGGTCAAAGAGAAATCGGGAGTACCGATTTGGTTTTAGAGACGAATAACAAGATTGATATTATTCGCGAACATTTGAGAAAGGCTCAAGATAGACAAAAGTCGTATGCCGATAAACGTAGACGAACTATCGAATTTCAAGAAGGCGATATGGTGATGCTTAAGGTTTCGCCATGGAAGGGTATTATTCGATTTCGAAAACGGGGAAAGTTAGCTCCTCGGTTTATTGGTCCCTTTAAAGTTTTAGCTCGTGTTGGTGAAGTCGCGTATCGTTTGGAATTACCCGAAGAGCTTGCGGGGATTCATAATACATTTCATGTTTCCTATCTCCGTAAGTGTCTTGCGGATGATTCATCATGGGTGCCGTTAGACGAAATTGAGCTAAACAATAAGTTAGAGTATATTGAGGAGCCGATTGCCATACTCGATGAGAAGGTCAAAAGGTTGAATCATAAAGAGGTTAGGACTTTTAAAGTTCAATGGCATCGTAGTAAGGGTTCCGAGTTTACTTGGGAGCCCGAAGAATTCGTGTTGGTTTATCTTCCCTCTTGTCATGCGGCTTGGATTGCGAGGACGCAATCCGAATAAGTGGGGGAGAGTTGTAAGACCCTAATCAGTTTGTACAGCAGTGTAAATATGTTACATACACTAAAGGGAGCGCGCCGCGCACCCCTTACTGTAGCCGGGTTCCAGCTTTTTAAATCAGATATTTTGATGGGCATTTTGGTAAATTCACTTATGGACGAATTAAAGGCCCTAGATCAGTTTGGTTGAGTCTCATTACTCCATTTCTAACCACCAAACTTCATCCACTTAAATCCTAGTGAGAGAGTGTGATTCAAGTGTGAGAAAGCTTAAATCCAAGAGGAAGGAGCTTGTTTTGGGTTAAAGTTCAAGCATTAAAGTCGTTCATCTTATCTCTAGCTTTGTTGTGGTAGTTGTGGTATGTTCTAGTTTTATTTTCCTTACTTTGATTTAGTGTAAGGGTTAGGGTTTGAGTAAATGATGAACACAAAACCCATTATTGGTGATTTTGGGTGTTCTTGGGTAAAATGGAGTCTTGAATACTAATTGGTGACTAGTCTAGGGTTTCAAAGTATTAAATGATGTTTATGAACCCTAATTGGTGAGTTAATTGCTAACACACCTAGTTATTTAGTAAATGGGTGTTGGTTAGTTAGTGGATGACCCGAAATGGGTGTGTCGTCTTAAAATGGTTATTTGGGTAATAAATTGACCTAGTTTGGAAAGATGGGTATGAATTACCCTAATTATGTATTAGTTGGTGTTGTTGGACCTTAATCACTAGCTTTAAAGTGATTAGTGGTGGTCTTGAGTTTAATTGGGCGGTTTTGGTATAAATGAGCGATTTAATACATTAAGTCATTAAATGCTCATGTGTAAGTCTTAGTATTGAGTTCACTTAGCTTGTGTGTTGATCAAGTACTTATTATATTAGGTACTTTGCTTTGAAGCTTGTGGAGGTTGAAATCGTCATCTAATTGTTAAGGTGAGTGGAATAATTATATGCGTAGGTATATAATGTATCTATTTGTTGTAGCGTGAAATGTGTAGTGTCGAGGTGTTAAGACACCACGTTTCACGTGAAGGGTGTAGCATCGAGGTGTTAAGATGCCACTCGGGTGTAGCATCGAGGTGTTAAGATGCCACCTAGGAGTGTAGTGTCGAGGTGTTAAGACACCACTCCGTAAAATAATGAGTGTTGCATCGAGGTGTTAAGATGCCACTCGGGGTGATGTGCCGAGGTGTTAAGGTGCCACCCTAGGGGTTAGTGGTGCTAGGTGTTAAGTGCCCTAATGGATGTTATGAACACCGATGGCGTTTTCGCGAGCGCCGTTCCCTTGTACTATTGGTCGACAATGGTTACTTGTGTTGTAAGCATATTATATCATTTCGAGTTATATTATTATGCGGTTGTTGCTAGCTTGTGGTATTGGAGATTATAGCTTGTTAATGTGACGATAAGCTAATTGTGTTGCTAGCATGTTTGCGGTTGGTGTAAGTGTATGCAAGTAGGTATAATTATATATGTATTCGTATAATTATTGCATTCACTAAGCTTTGCTTACCCTCTCGTTGTTTACCATATTATAGGTTACGTTTTGGACAAGGGTAAGGGCATCGTATTGGACTAGAGATCCCGCTTGATACTAGGGGACGCTTTTGGCTTTAGTAGCTCTTGGAGTTTGACCGGTAGTTGGGTAGTTTAATCCCAAACGCCATGCTCATTGTGTAGTTTGGAACTTAAACTTTTTGGTGGTCGAAACTCTAAACTTGTATTAAACTTGTATTTTGGGTCGTGTGGGCCCCGCTTGTAAAACGTCATTTTTATGTTTGATTCGTGTTAGTTTTACATATATAAGTTTGTTGTGAAAAGCGTATGGTCTAAAAGTGTCGGGAAGTCGAAGATCTTTTCGCGAAAAATGGACATTTTGATCAGAACTGTCTCAGGCCTTGTGCGCGCCGCGCATAGGCAGTGGTGCGCGCCGCGCACCCTCCAGATCAGTTTTAAATTTTTTTTTTCTTTCCGCGTTTTTGGTTGGTTAACGGGTTGGGTCGTTACACAAACCATAACCTTTATTTCATGAATAAAGGTTTAAAAAGCTTTACGTAGATTATCAAATAATGATAATCTAAAATATCCTGTTTACACACGACCATTACATAATGGTTTACAATACAAATATGTTACATCGAAATCAGTTTCTTGAATGCAGTTTTTACACAATATCATACAAACATGGACTCCAAATCTTGTCCTTATTTTAGTATGCAACAGCGGAAGCTCTTAGTATTCACCTGAGAATAAACATGCTTTAAACGTCAACAAAAATGTTGGTGAGTTATAGGTTTAACCTATATATATCAAATCGTAACAATAGACCACAAGATTTCATATTTCAATACACATCCCATACATAGAGATAAAAATCATTCATATGGTGAACACCTGGTAACCGACATTAACAAGATGCATATATAAGAATATCCCCATCATTCCGGGACACCCTTCGGATATGATATAAATTTCGAAGTACTAAAGCATCCGGTAGTTTGGATGGGGTTTGTTAGGCCCAATAGATCTATCTTTAGGATTCGCGTCAATTAGGGTGTCTGTTCCCTAATTCTTAGATTACCAGACTTAATAAAAAGGGGCATATTCAATTTCGATAATTCAACCATAGAATGTAGTTTCACGTACTTGTGTCTATTTTGTAAATCATTTATAAAACCTGCATGTATTCTCATCCCAAAAATATTAGATTTTAAAAGTGTGACTATAACTCACTTTCACAGATTTTTACTTCGTCGGGAAGTAAGACTTGGCCACTGGTTGATTCACGAACCTATAACAATATATACATATATATCAAAGTATGTTCAAAATATATTTACAACACTTTTAATATATTTTGATGTTTTAAGTTTATTAAGTCAGATGTCCTCGTTAGTAACCTACAACTAGTTGTCCACAGTTAGATGTACAGAAATAAATCGATAAATATTATCTTGAATCAATCCACGACCCAGTGTATACGTATCTCAGTATTGATCACAACTCAAACTATATATATTTTGGAATCAACCTCAACCCTGTATAGCTAAATCCAACATTCACATATAGAGTGTCTATGGTTGTTCCGAAATATATATAGATGTGTCGACATGATAGATCGAAACATTGTATACGTGTCTATGGTATCTCAAGATTACATAATATACAATACAAGTTGATTAAGTTATAGTAGGAATAGATTTGTTACCAATTTTCACGTAGCTAAAATGAGAAAAATTATTCAATCTTGTTTTACCCATAACTTCTTCATTTTAAATTCGTTTTGAGTGAATCAAATTGCTATGGTTTCATATTGAACTCTATTTTATGAATCTAAACAGAAAAATTATAGGTTTATAGTCGGAAAAATAAGTTACAAGTCATTTTTGTAAAGGTAGTCATTTCAGTCGAAAGAACGACGTCTAGATGACCATTTTAGAAAACATACTTCCACTTTGAGTTTAACCATAATTTTTGGATATAGTTTCATGTTCATAATAAAAATCATTTTCCCAGAATAACAACTTTTAAATCAAAGTTTATCATAGTTTTTAATTAACTAACCCAAAACAGCCCGCGGTGTTACTACGACGGCGTAAATCCGATTTTACGGTGTTTTTCGTGTTTCCAGGTTTTAAATCATTAAGTTAGCATATCATATAGATATAGAACATGTGTTTAGTTGATTTTAAAAGTCAAGTTAGAAGGATTAACTTTTATTTGCGAACAAGTTTAGAATTAACTAAACTATGTTCTAGTGATTACAAGTTTAAACCTTCGAATAAGATAGCTTTATATGTATGAATCGAATGATGTTATGAACATCATTACTACCTCAAGTTTTCTGTATAAAGCTACTAGAAATGAGAAAAATGGATCTAGCTTCAAAGGATCCTTGGATGGCTTGAAAGTTCTTGAAGCAGAATCATGACACGAAAACAGTTCAAGTAAGATTTTCACTCAAAATAAGATTGTTATAGTTATAGAAATTGAATCAAAGTTTGAATATGAGTATTACCTTGTATTAGAAAGATATCTTACTATAAATAAGAAAGATTTCTTGAGGTTGGATGATCACTCTACAAGATTGGAAGTAAGCTAGCAAACTTGGAAGTATTCTTGATTTTATGAAACTAGAACTTATAGAATTTATGAAGAACACTTAGAACTTGAAGATAGAACTTGAGAGAGATCAATTAGATGAAGAAAATTGAATAATGAAAGTGTTTGTAGGTGTTTTTGGTCGTTGGTGTATGGATTAGATATAAAGGATATGTAATTTTGTTTTCATGTAAATAAGTCATGAATGATTACTCATATTTTTGTAATTTTATGAGATATTTCATGCTAGTTGCCAAATAACGGTTCCCACATGTGTTAGGTGACTCACATGGGCTGCTAAGAGCTGATCATTGGAGTGTATATACCAATAGTACATACATCTAAAAGCTGTGTATTGTACGAGTGCGAATACGGGTGCATACGAGTAGAATTGTTGATGAAACTGAACGAGGATGTAATTGTAAGCATTTTTGTTAAGTAGAAGTATTTTGATAAGTTTCTTGAAGTCTTTCAAAAGTGTATGAATACATATTAAAACACTAGATGTATATACATTTTAACTGAGTCGTTAAGTCATCGTTAGTCGTTACATGTAAATGTTGTTTTGAAACCTTTAGGTTAACGATCTTGTTGAATGTTGTTAACCCATTGTTTATTATAACAAATTAGATGTTAAATTGTTATATTATCATGATATTATGATATATAATATATATTAGTATGATATATATACAGTTAAATTTCGTTACAACGATAATCGTTACATATATGTCTCGTTTCGAAATCATTAAGTTAGTAGTCTTATTTTTACATATGTATTTCATTGTTAATACACTTAATAATATATTTACTTATCATTTAACATAATTAACCAAGTGTATCAATATCTTAATATGATTCATATGTACCTAGTAAGAGGTTGTTATAACGATAATCGTTATATATATTGTTTTCGAGTTTCTTAAATTAATAGTCTCATTTTTATGTATATAACTCATTGTTAAAATACCTAATGAGATACATACTAATAATAAAATCATGTTAACTATATATATTACCATATATATGTCATCGTATAGTTTTTAAAAGTTTTAACGTTCGTGAATCACCGGTCAACTTGGGTGGTCAATTGTCTATATGAAACCTATTTCAATTAATAAAGTCTTAACAAGTTTGATTGCTTAACATGTTGGAAACACTTAATCATGTAAATAACAATTTCATTTAATATATATATAAACATGGAAAAGTTCGGGTCACTACAGTACCTACCCGTTAAATAAATTTCGTCCCGAAATTTTAAGCAGTTGGAGGTGTTGACGTATCTTCTGGAAATAAATGCGGGTATTTCTTCTTCATCTGATCTTCACGCTCTCAGGTGAACTCGGGTCCTCTACGAGCATTCCATCGAACCTTAACAATCGGTATCTTGTTTTGTTTAAGTCTCTTAACCTCACGATCCATTATTTCGACGGGTTCTTCAATGAATTGAAGTTTTTCATTGATTTGGATTTCGTCCAACGGAATAGTGAGATCTTCTTTAGCAAAACATTTCTTCAAATTTGAGACGTGGAAAGTGTTATGTACAGCTGCGAGTTTTTGAGGTAGCTCCAGTTGGTAAGCTACTGGTCCGACACGATCTATAATCTTGAATGGTCCAATGTACCTTGTATTTAGTTTCCCCCGTTTACCAAATCGAACAACGCCTTTCCAAGGTGAAACCTTAAGCATGACCATTTCTCCAATTTCAAACTCTATATCTTTTCTTTTACTGTCCGCGTAGCCCTTTTGTCGACTCTGGGCGGTTTTCAATCTTTGTCGAATTTGGATGATTTTCTCGGTAGTTTCTTGTATTATCTCCGGACCCGTAATCTGTCTATCCCCCACTTCATTCCAACAAATTGGAGACCTGCACTTTCTACCATAAAGTGCCTCAAACGGCGCCATCTCAATACTAGAATGATAACTGTTGTTGTAGGAAAATTCTGCTAACGGTAGGGGTCGATCCCAACTGTTTCCGAAATCAATAACACATGCTCGTAGCATGTCTTCAAGTGTTTGTATCGTCCTTTCGCTCTACCCATCAGTTTGTGGAAGATAGGCAGTTGATGTTAAAGCGAAGGGGTACAAAATAGTATTATATTTTTGATACGAAAAGCGATACAGATTACACAAGTTTTAATTATTTATTTACAAATGGGATATACCTAAACCTTGCTACAACACTATAGGCAGTGTACCTAATCATAGAGTAGTATAGTTTTTAGTAAGTCCGGTTCGTTCCACAGGGAGCGGGCTTATTGCACACTATATTTTTAAACAACTATATTTGTACAAAATATATATAATTATATATAATAATATATAAAAGGGGGTTTACCGTTTAATGACCGGTTTGTCGATTTATATTTTAAACGAAGCGATAGTAAATGACGATATTTAAATAACAATATAAAATAAATAACAATAATTAAAATGACAATAAATAAAAGTACGAGGAAAAATAAGATAAAATATATTATGCTTATTTATACTTCCGTAATCATGATGTTTGACATGTTGATTTTTAGTTTATTCCCATGGGTTAATTGTTCTTTGTCCTGGATTATTTAATATGTCCGTCTGGTTTTTGTCCATAGCAGTCCATCGTGCATAAATTTAAAGTGCGAGTGTCCTCGTCAAATTATCCTTATACCCGAAGTTAAATATTCCAACTAATTGGGGACTTAAACTGTAACAAGGTTTTATTACTTTGTTTAATAATTACACCAGGATATCAACTGCATGTAACCCAAGGTTTTAATACTTTGTTATCAATTATGCCAAGTGTCCTTGTACATAATTTCACCCATGTTTTAATAAGTCCATAGACTATTAATCCATTCCCGTGTCCGGTTAAATGAACTATTATTTGTACATATAAATACCCCGCCCATCGTGTCCGATCGAGTGTATATGGTTATTTATAGGGACGTCCAATTGTAAATCTTTATATTAAAATTAACAAACTATCATTTAGTTAAACAAATATAAAGCCCATTAATAGCCCATAGTCTAATTTCCACAAGTGTCGTTCTTTTGTCCAAACCCCAATTACGGTACAAAGCCCAATTACCCCGTCTTTAATATTTAGTCCAACATCATGATTACTTTGGCTCAAATAAGCATAATAATAACTTAAGTACGAGACATTAATTTAAAAAGGAGAACATAACTTACATTGAGTATTTATCGCGTAGTGTTACACGGACAGAATTTCGACTTCAAAAACCCGTAAAATAACCTTTACATAACCCGAACTAATCTAATATAAAAACTACCCTATACTATATATATATATATATATATATATATATATATATATATATATATATATATATATATATATATATATATTATATTTATTTATTTATTTATTTATTTATTACAGAGTATTATTATTATTTATTATTTTGTGTATTAAAACTCGGCAGAAAACGTTAATATTTATAGGACATTTCTGAAATTTCAAACTCCGCGAGTTGCGGCACTTTTACCCTTCAAACTCTGCAAGTCGCGGAGTTCGTAAATCCAGCTCACACAAGTTTGGATCCTAGTCTGCCGACGGTTTTAATATATAAATATAATTTATATATAATTTATATAATTAATTATATATTATATTATATTTATATACATAGTTAACTTGTAATTTTAAGTCCGTTGCGTCGAGCGTTGAGAGTTGACTCTGGTCCCGGTTCCGGATTTTCGAACGTCCTTTCGTATAATTTAATATCTTGTACTTTGTGTTCCGCAACTTGTACTTTTGTCATTTTTAGACGTTTCTTATCAATAAATTGAACCACTTGGATTGTATCTTGTACATTTGAGCTTTTTGGACGTTTGCATCTTCAAATCGTCGTTTTCGCCTTTTGTCTTCGCACTTATTTAATATAAACAAATACAACTTAAAATAGGACAATTACAACTAAATAATTTATATATTGGGAGGATATTGCTACAAAATATATGTTCATTTGGAGCACTATCAAATATCCCCACACTTGAGCGTTGCTTGTTCTCAAGCAATACAGAACTTGAAATTAAATTACACGAATCACTTCTTTATTCTTCACACTTTATACATCAGTGATTTTGATACGGCGGTATAAATAATGATAGTAACGGTGTGGTTACAGTCCCACATGACTATTAAAAATTTAGATCCTTTAAGGAAATTGGATCTTTATGAAAATATTTGATCTTTTGAAAATTCAATCTAGCTTTTACCCTAGATAAGTTTTCCAGAATAACCCTTCACTGGTGTTTGCAAAATGATTTTTTTTTTTTTTTTGGGTTTTGTGGGTTTCAGATTTGAAAATTTTAGCTCAAAACTTATGGTTTTGTGTTACCCACTTGCTAACCTTGTATTAGGAAAGCAACACGTCCAGTTTACTTGTCCCGTATATTACCTTTCGGTAAACTACCGTCCGGTTGTAAAGGAAAGCGATGAACAAGCAACTGTTAAGGCAATGTCCCGTGACTTGCTTTTGATTATGGTTTATAAACGTGTCGGATGCTAGTACTATCCTTTGTAGGAGCAATAGTAAAGATCATCCTATGATTTTTTCGGTCTGGCACAAGGTCCTGTCTCCGACCATGCTATGCAACCACCGTTCTTACGGTTGACACCCGATTTGGTTCAGGTGACCTAATGAATTCCAGGTGAATTCCTAGGATTTTACGTTCAATGGTAATGAACGCATTGAAAATGGTTTTTCAGAAAACAAATTGGTTTATAATTTTGATCAAAATATTTTCTCGTTCAAGCTCGAGTTTAGATATCATCGAATTCCATGAGTTTGTAATTCTCAATCTTTAAGGTCAATCTCAAGGATTGAGTAATATCAGTCTTAAAAGCTGATTTTTAATCTTTAAGGAGATTATCCTTTCTGTGGATCTGATTCATGAGTCTTATCAAGCTAATTTGCACGGAGCCCTCCCCATTTTACGAGACAGATCCTCTCATGGTTAGGATAAATCGGACCACTTGGCGACCCTGTTTTATGCTGAGGTCCGTGGATTTCCTGCTGATTTTAGTGTTGACTTTTCTAGATTTTTCGTCAACCTACAGCTGGTCTGGACGACAACTTCTTGACCTAAATCAAGAATTGCGTTTCTTTTTCGGAAGACTTTACTTCCTTTAAATGATGGAATTAATTCATCGTGTAGATCCATCTTTCATTACAGTAAATCGGGTAAAACAGTTAATTTAGTCCAAAACAAAAGCACCTGCAATAAACTTTACAGAAACATGTGATAGATAGTTTTTAATTGAATAACTTGGTACATTCTCCCCACACTTAGTTTCTTTCTTTGCCTTTTTATTCTCCTTTATTCCATTTTAAATGAATTCAAGCGTTTTAGGGTGTTTCTCAATTTATGTCCTTTCCGAGGTAACGATAATTTCGGTATTAACACCTAGTTTTCATCGTTCATAAATATATATAAACATGATTTTAAATTCATTTAGTTGAAAATTTTTCAAGTTTTCATAAAATTTGGCAAATAAACCAAGTATAAACCCGAGAGAATTTATAACCCTTCCCCACACTTGAGATCATGCAATGCCCTCATTTGCATGAAATCAGACTATAATTATAAATTCATGAGGGTGATTAGTGTAGAAAAGTAATTAAAAATACCCAGTTTGTAATTACAAAGCTCGTCGAATGATAGATGGCGCGTCTCATCGTTCATTCCTTCTTTTGTTATTTCACACATGTTTTTCTTCAAAAACGGTTGCTTTTCTGAACTGTTTGCTAATATTTGAAAATGCGTCTTTTACCCTAATTGTGCATTTTTATTAACGAGTTATGCACTAACCCGAACCCCTAATTTAACGTTAAGTGGGGTTAGACTTCCCCACACTTAGCTGACGACATGTGAACTCGGTAGAATGAGTTCCACGAATTAGAGTAGTGAGCCAGTTATTTACATTTCGGGTGGTGTATAATATATCAATGGGTTTAAAGTTTAGACTCACCAGATCGTCACTACTTAATTCTTTTTTAATTGTAGCTTTTAGTAAATGGATATGTCTCTTTTCTGGTTCTTGGTCAAATGGATCGATATACACCGACATACTTATTTCTATAGGGTGGACAATTCCTAATATTTCCTTCCTTTTATTCTCAGGATAAAATTTTTCACCTCTATTACCCAATTGGGTGAAATTCGAGGTGTCATAATCTATTACAGCTCGTAGTTCATTTTCGGTGGATGACTCGTCTATTGAGAATATTGGGTTGGAAGGTTGTGGAATGGTGAAGTTCGGTTTGGCCTCGGGGGTAAAATTTTCAACGTTATCGTATTCCCAAGAGTACCAATTTGTCACCCTTACTTCTTCTTTATCCATTGATGGATCGATGATTTCGTCGGTAGAGGCTAATGTGTCGATATGTTGTGAAATTGGTAAGACTGAATAAAAAGTATCATCGGGATAATTGGTGATTTCGGAGATCTCGAATTCATCAAAATTCGATGATATGAGATTTTCTTGCACAATACTCCTCAGATCAACAGGTGTGTAGTCTGATAGAGTTTCAGCTTGCCGGTTTACAAACTCTCTCATTTGTTCATTTTGAGCATTGAGTTCTTCGAGTTTGATTTTCATATTGTCTAATAAATTTTCAGACACGTAGTTTTCCTCGTCTACTGGTTGTTGAGTTTGGAAATATTCTTGGGAATAATCCCAATTTGAATTGTATTCTTCATAATCATTCTATTCGGGTTCCGTGGGTGCGTAATTTTCCATAGGAACGTAATAATAACATTCCCATGTTGAGTGATAATCTCCACAGATTTCACAACCAGTTATTGTTTCGTCATTCGTGATCCAAGATTGACTGAACGAATTGTCATCAACACCCGTTTGAGAGTATTGATTAAATTGATTTCGGATGTCATAAAGAGTTTCCAAAATATTCTCGAGATTTTCCATAATGCACTTATTACCAAATTTTAGCTACAATGTGGTGCATTTACTTAATTATCCTATTAGTTATAAAAAAAATAAAAATTATATAAGTTATCAAATTAATAGATTTTTCTGCTTTTGCCCACGTTTCGAATAGCCAATAGATGCAGCAAGGAGCCAGAACCCTTTAAATCGGAAGCTCACAACTCAGCCACTAACAAATCCAACTATTACTACGAAGCAGAAAATTTGGATGTCTATCAATTTAACCACTTAAAATAATTTTTCGTTTGGAATTATTAGAGAAGAAGTAGAGAAAATTTCTAAGTCCTAAAAACTAGCGTCGAGAAATAAGAAAGAAAAAGAATGCGCGTCGAAAAACGTCGAAAAATAAAAATAAGAAAGTAGCGAGTCGTGACTTAAAAGGCACTAAAATTTTAAAATCTTCGCAAAATTCTAAAGCACCTAAATCTTAGTCTAAAGAAATAGCACTTAAGGGATTTTGCGGCAAAGCCTAAGAATCTATACATATAAAATAACTACGGAAAAACTAATTTTAAAACTAATTGCGAACGAAAAATATATAAAATATTACGATTACACTAAATAAAAGGATACAAATTATAAAAAGTGATAAAATTACTTATTTTTATAAAAAATATTATTTTTATATTTTTATTTTTATATTTTATAAAAGTATTAATTTTTTATATATTAAAACTAAATATAATTAATTATAACTAATTAATTTAAAAACTTAAACTAAATAATAATAATAATAATAAAGTAATTAGGGTTAAATAATAATAATAATTAATAATACCCCGTAATTAATGCGAAATAGGGTTTCTGGTCAAGCTGGTTAGGGCGGCTCCGCGAGTCGTGGAGTTTTAAGCCTGCAAACTCCGCGAGTCGTGGAGTTTGAAAAAAACGTTTTTTTTTTTATTTTATATTGTTTTTCTAAAAATATATAAAAATATATTTATACAAAAATAAATTAAAAATACAGTGTTTCGCCGAGTCCCCGGCAGTGGCGCCAAAAACTTGATGTTAAAGCGAAGGGGTACGAAATAGTATTATATTTTTGATACGAAAAGCGATACAGATTACACAAGTTTTAATTATTTATTTACAAATGGGATATACCTAAACCTTGCTACAACACTATAGGCAGTGTACCTAATCGTAGAGTAGTATAGTTTTTAGTAAGTCCGGTTCGTTCCACAGGGAGCGGGCTTATTGCACACTATATTTTTAAACAACTATATTTGTACAAAATATATATAATTATATATAAAAATATATAAAAGGGGGTTTACCGTTTAATGACCGGTTTGTCGATTTATATTTTAAACGAAGCGTATAGTAAATGACGATATTTAAATAACAATATAAAATAAATAACAATAATTAAAATGACAATAAATAAAAGTACGAGGAAAAATGAAATAAAATATATTATGCTTATTTATACTTCCGTAATCATGATGTTTGACGTGTTGATTTTTAGTTTATTCCCATGGGTTAATTGTTCTTTATCCTGGATTATTTAATATGCCCATCTGGTTTTTGTCCATAACAGTCCATCGTTCATAAATTTAAAGTGTGAGTGTCCTCGTCAAATTATCCTTATACCCGAAGTTAAATATTCCAACTAATTGGGGACTTAAACTGTAACAAGGTTTTATTACTTTGTTTAATAATTACACCAGGATATCAACTGCGTGTAACCCAAGGTTTTAATACTTTGTTATCAATTATGCCAAATGTACTTGTACATAATTTCACCCCTGTTTTAATAAGTCCATAGACTATTAATCCATTCCCGTGTCCGGTTAAATGAACTATTATTCGTACATATAAATACCCCGCCCATCGTGTCCGATCGAGTGTATATGGTTATTTATAGGGATGTCCAATTGTAAATCTTTATATTAAAATTAACAAACTATCATTTTGTTAAACAAATATAAAGCCCATTAATAGCCCATAGTCTAATTTCCACAAGTGTCGTTCTTTTGTCCAAACCCCAATTATGGTACAAAGCCCAATTACCCCGTCTTTAATATTTAGTCCAACATCATGATTACTTTGGCTCAAATAAGAATAATAATAACTTAAGTACGAGATATTAATTTAAAAAGGAGAACATAACTTACATTGAGTATTTATCGCGTAGTGTTACACGGACAGAATTTCGACTTCAAAAACCTGTAAAATAACCTTTACATAACCCGAACTAATCTAATATAAAAACTACCCTATATATATATATATATATATATATATATATATATATATATATATATATATATATTTATTTATTTATTACAGAGTATTATTATTATTTATTATTTTGTGTATTAAAACTCGGCAGAAAACGTTGATATTTATAGGACATTTCTGAAATTTCAAACTCCGCGAGTTGCGGCACTTTTACCCTTCAAACTCCGCGAGTCGCGGAGTTCGTAAATCCAGCTCACACAAGTTTGGATCCTAGTCTGCCGACGGTTTTAATATATAAATATAATTTATATATAATTTATATAATTAATTATATATTATATTATATTTATATACATAGTTAACTTGTAATTTTAAGTCCGTTGCGTTGAGCATTGAGAGTTGACTCTGGTCCCGGTTCCGGATTTTCGAACGTCCTTTCGTATAATTTAATATCTTGTACTTTGTGTTCCGCAACTTGTACTTTTGTCATTTTTGGACGTTTCTTATCAATAAATTGAACCACTTGGATTGTATCTTGTACATTTGAGCTTTTTGGACGTTTGCATCTTCAAATCGTCGTTTTCGCCTTTTGTCTTCGCACTTATTTAATATAAACGATTACAACTTAAAATAGGACAATTACAACTAAATAATTTATATATTGGGAGGATATTGCTACAAAATATATGTTCATTTGGAGCACTATCAGCAGTACTCATGTCTATACGAGTTCCTAATGCTTGCTGTAATGTCTGCCAGAATCTTGAAATAAATCTGCCATCCCTATCAGAGATAATAGAGATTGGTATTCCATGTCTGGAGACGACTTCCTTCAAATACAGTCGTGCTAACTTATCCATCTTATCATCTTCTCTTATTGACAGGAAGTGTGCTGATTTGGTGAGACGATCAACTATTACCCAAATAGTATCAAAACCACTTGCAATCCTTGGCAATTTAGTGATGAAATCCATGGTAATGTTTTCCCATTTCCATTCCGGGATTTCGGGTTGTTGAAGTAGACCTGATGGTTTCTGATGCTCAGCTTTGACCTTAGAACACGTCAAACATTCTCCTACGTATTTAGCAACATCGGCTTTCATACCCGGCCACCAAAAATGTTTCTTGAGATCCTTGTACATCTTCCTCGTTCCAGGATGTATTGAGTATCTGGTTTTATGAGCTTCTCTAAGTACCATTTCTCTCATATCTCCAAATTTTGGTACCCAAATCCTTTCAGCCCTATACCGGGTTCCGTCTTCCTGAATATTAAGATGCTTCTCCTATCCTTTGGGTATTTCATCCTTTAAATTTTCCTCTTTTAAAACTCCTTGTTGCGCCTCCTTTATTTGAGTAGTAAGGTTATTGTGAATCATTATATTCATAGATTTTACTCGAATGGGTTCTCTGTCCTTCCTGCTCAAGACGTCGGCTACCACATTTGCCTTTCCCGGGTGGTAACGAATCTCAAAGTCGTAATCATTCAACAGTTCAATCCACCTACGCTGTCTCATATTCAGTTGTTTCTGATTAAATATGTATTGAAGACTTTTGTGGTCGGTATATATAATACTTTTGACCCCATATAAGTAGTGCCTCCAACTCTTTAATGTAAAAACAACCGCGCCTAATTCCAAATCACGCTTCGTATAATTTTGTTCGTGAATCTTCAATTGTCTAGACGCATAAGCAATCACCTTCGTTCGTTGCATTAATACACAACCAAGACCTTGCTTTGATGGGTCATAATAAATCACAAAATTATCATTCCCTTCAGGCAATGACAATATAGGTGCCGTAGTTAGCTTTTTCTTCAATAACTGAAACGCTTTCTCTTGTTCATCCTTCCATTCAAATTTCTTCCCTTTATGCATTAATGCAGTCAAGGGTTTTGCTATTCTGGAAAAGTCTTGGATGAACCTTCTGTAGTAACCAGCTAATCCTAAAAATTGACGTATATGCTTCGGAGTTTTTGGGGTTTCCCACTTTTTAACGGTTTCGATCTTTGCCGGGTCCACCTGGATACCTTCTTTGTTCACTATGTGACCGAGGAATTGAACTTCTGCCAACCAAAATGCACACTTTGAAAACTTAGCGTACAGTTTTTCTTTTCTCAGCAACTCTAGCACTTCTCTTAATTGTTCTTCGTGCTCTTGATCATTCTTTGAGTAAATAAGTATGTCATCGATGAAAACAATGACAAACTTGTCAAGATATAGCCCACACACTCTGTTCATAAGGTCCATGAACACAGCTGGTGCGTTAGTCAATCCAAACGGCATAACCATAAACTCGTAATGACCATAACGCGTCCTAAAAGCAGTTTTTGGAATATCATCCTCCTTTACTCGCATTTGATGATATCCAGAACGTAAATCGATCTTTGAATAAACCGACGAGCCTTGTAGTTGATCAAATAAGTCTTCAATTCTCGGCAGTAGATAACGGTTTTTGATGATAAGTTTATTCAACTCTCTGTAGTCAATACACAACCAAAATGTACCATCCTTCTTCTTGACAAACAAAACAGGAGCTCCCCATGGTGATGTGCTTGGTCGAATGAAACCACGTTCTAAAAGTTCTTGTAATTGGCTTTGCAGTTCTTTCATCTCGCTGGGTGCGAGTCTATAAGGAGCACGAGCAATTGGTGCAGCTCCTGGTACCAGATCTATTTGAAATTCAACAGATCGATGTGGAGGTAGTCCCGGTAATTCTTTCGGAAATACATCGGGAAATTCTTTTGTGACGGGAACATCATTGATGCTCTTTTCTTCAGTTTATACTTTCTCGACGTGTGCTAGAACAGCATAGCAACCTTTTCTTATTAAGTTTTGTGCCTTCTAATTACTAATAAGATGTGGCTTCATGTTGCCCTTTTCTCCGTACACCATTAAGGGTTCTCCTTCTTCTCGTACAATGCGAATTGCATTTTTATAACATACGATCTCTGCTTTCACCTTCTTCAGCCAGTCCATGCCAACTATTACATCAAAACTCCCTAACTCTACTGGTATCAAATCGATCTTAAATATTTCGCTACCCAGTTTAATTTCTCGATTCCGGCATATATTATCTGCTGAAATTAATTTACCGTTTGCTAATTCGAGTAAAAATTTACTATCCAATGGTGTCAATGGACAACTTAATTTAGCACAAAAATCTCTACTCATATAGCTTCTATCCGCACCCGAATCAAATAAAACGTAAGCAGATTTATTGTCAATAAGAAACGTACCCGTAACAAGCTCCGGGTCTTCCTGTGCCTCTGCCGCATTAATATTGAAAACTCTTTCGCGGCCTTGTCCATTCGTGTTCTCCTGGTTCGGGCAATTTCTAATAATGTGGCCCGGTTTTCCACATTTATAACAAACTACATTGGCATAACTTGCTCCGACACTACTTACTCCGCCATTACTCGTTCCGACACCATTTGTTCCTTTCGTTCTGTTAACCCCTGGTCCGTAGACCTCACACTTCGCCGCGCTATGACCATTTCTTTTACACTTGTTGCAAAATTTGGTGCAGAACCCCGAGTGATACTTTTCACACCTTTGGCATAGCTGCTTCTGATTGTTGTTGTTGTTGCGATTATTATTGTTGTTGGGATGATTGTTGTAGTTGCTGTTGTTGTTGTTGTTG
The DNA here is from genome assembly GCF_046630445.1 of Rutidosis leptorrhynchoides. NCBI lineage: Eukaryota > Viridiplantae > Streptophyta > Magnoliopsida > Asterales > Asteraceae > Rutidosis > Rutidosis leptorrhynchoides. The sequence goes on along the minus strand of NC_092338.1, from coordinate 164,953,267 downwards.
TTGTTGTTATTGTTGTTGTTGTTGTTGTTGTTGGGCCGTTTGTTGTAGTTGCGATTGATGTTGCGATTGTTGGGATAATTGTTGCGATTATTATTGTAATTGCTGTTGTTGTTGTATTGGTGATTCTTATCACCGTTTTCCTCCCACTTTCTTTTAACTTGCTTCACATTGGCCTCTTCAGCCATCTGTTCTTTAATTCTTTCCTCAATCTGGTTCACTAGTTTGTGAGCCATTCTACATGCCTGTTGTATGGAGGCGGGCTCGTGTGAACTTATATCTTCTTGGATTCTTTTCGGTAATCCTTTCACAAACGCGTCGATCTTCTCTTCCTCATCTTCGAACACTCCCGGACACAATAGGTACAATTCTGTGAATCGTCTTTCATACGTGGTAATATCAAATCCTTGGGTTCGTAACCCTCTAAGTTCTGTCTTGAGCTTATTGACCTCGGTTCTGGGATGGTACTTCTCATTCATCAAGTGCTTGAATGCTGACCACGGTAGTGCATAAGCATCATCTTGTCCCACTTGCTCTAGATAGGTATTCCACCATGTTAACGCAGGACCTGTGATGTGACGCCCCGTACAAAACCATCGTGTACGGATCACCAACAACAGGATCATTACAAGGTCAAACACTATATGCTATTTGAAAATCGATTTGCATTCATAGAAGATTACGTTTTACAAAAGATAAATAGGAAACATTAACATGAGTACATGATACTAAGGTCATTACAAAGCTATCGTTTTGAAAATAACATAAGTTGCGAATGCAAAGTAAAGTTCCATGCTTGAGACATCTCTAAGTAATGCAGCGAAAGTCTAACACAGCAAGTCTATAACAACAAGTCTATACACCGAGACTAGAACAGCAAGGCTAACAGCAGAAGCAACAACGTCTAAACACCTGAGAAATACATGCTTAAAAAGTCAACACGAATGTTGGTGAGCTATAGTTTGTTTGTATCAGTAATGTAACGTAGGCCACGAGATTTCAGTGCTGCAAACCGCGTATCAAAACAGTAATACTATATGTGTTAAGACTAAGGATATGATGTAACCTTGGTTCATCATCGATCTAAGACTCATGAATGAGTTGTATTCTTACTTGGTCTTAACATATTGTGTATTGATGGTGAATCTTGGTCAAAAGTGATGCTAAACCATCAACAAGTTGTACACTTGAAGCTACAAGCATCAAGGATGAGAACCGTGATGAGCATCGAGCACCAAGAACCCCACCGGAGCACTTGTCCACTGATTTTCGTATCTTATCAGACTACCTGGGCTACTGTAAAGTTGATTTTTAGTTAGTTTGGTTCGAGTAGATGATTTTCCGTTTAGGCCTCGTCTTAATCCGGGTTACGGTTTAGGATTTATGGCCCTCCGAGAGTCACTACACCCTATTAATGTTGTGCTGAAATTTCTGACCTACTCGTACTTAAACCGTCGCCACGGTCAAACGAAGACGAGTTAGGTCCTGAAAATTGGTCAACTGTTAGGGGACTCATATATGGAGCCATAGCCACTGACCATGCGTCTTTTCGATTTATGTAGAGGTCGTAGCAGCTGACCGAAGTCAGCCTATTGTTTCGATCTCTATTCTTGTCAAACTCACTTAGCTTTTATGATGATGAATGATGATGATGATGACACTTAAACTTATTTTATGCACTATTAGTACTTATTAAGACAACCTACTGACCTAGTAACCTTTGATTTAGGTTGACGACCTTTCGGACCGACTTACTACTTGCGTACTTTCATTACCGACTTTACCGCTTTTATCACTGTGAGTTATAGCATTCCCTTTTTACATTAACTTATTTTGGGAACTGAGAATACATGCGGATTTTATGTTTTACATACTAGGCACGAGTACTTAAACTTATATATGTGTGGGTTATACAACGGCAGAAACATTCCCTTTAGCTTGGTAACGTTTAGTCATTGGTTTTTGAACCGGTGAACGCGAATCTTAGATATGGATCCATAGGGTTTGACATCCCCACTCGGGCTAGTCGCGCTAGCATTTAACGAGTGTTTAATACTTCGTAGACATACGCACTTGCCAAGTGTACTTTCAGGGGGTATAAACGTTAAGTTAGTTACCGAGTGCCCACGGTTATACATATACTTTATCATACTGATTTGAATTACTGATTTGAAACGCTTGTTTGAAGCACTAAAATCTCGTGGCCTACATTACATTACTGAATACAAACAAACTATAGCTCACCAACATTCGTGTTGACTTTTTAAGCATGTATTTCTCAGGTGTTTAGACGTTGTTGCTTCTGCTGTTGGCCTTGCTGTTCTAGTCTCGGTGTATAGACTTGCTGTTACAGACTTGGTGTGTTAGACTTCCGCTGCATTACTTAGAGATGTCTCAAGCATGAAACTTTTACTTTGCATTCCCAACTTATGTTATTTTCAAAACAATAGCTTTGTAATGACCTTAGTATCATGTACTCATGTTAATGTTTCCTATTCATCTTTTGTAAAACGTTATCTGTTCATGAATGCAAAACTGGTTTTCAAACAGCATATAGTGTTTGACCTTGTAATGATCCTGTTGTTGATGTACCGTACACGATGATTTTGTACGGGGCGTCTCTGTTCATGAATGCAAAACTGGTTTTCAAACAGCATATAGTGTTTGACCTTGTAATGATCCTGTTGTTGATGTACCGTACACGACGATTTTGTACGGGGCATCACATGTGAAGGTATGCGTACCGTAATTCACTTTGTCCTCTTCAGTACACTTAGTTATGGCAAACACCGATTCAACCTTCTCGGTCCACCGTTTCAATCCGATCGGTCCTTCGGTTCCATCAAATTCCAAAGGTTTGCAGGCAGTGAATTCTTTGTAGGTGCATCCTACACGATTTCCTGTACTGCTAGATCCAAGGTTATTGTTGGTATGTAGCGCAGCCTGTACTGCAGGTATGTTTGAAGCTAGAAAAGTACAGAATTCCTCTTTATTCATATTCACGGTGTGTCGAGTAGTCGGTGCCATTTCCTTCAAAATAGTCAAATGGAACAAGTTAATCATACAGAATATTAAGAGTAGTTAATAGTATTTCGTAGCATAATATGAACTTATTTATAAAAGCTTTTTCTTCATATTAGCGTTTTATAAATTTAAATTCGGGTAGTACCTACCCGTTAAGTTCATACTTAGTAGCTAATATACAATTCAACTACTACAATTCTATATGAAAAACTGATTGTAATAATATTTCGCGTTCAAACTTTTTTACAATATTTTACAAACTTACAATACCGCTTATTTTACATAAAGCATGAAATATAGCACACAATAACTTTGATACAAGATAGTTGTGAAGATAATTATAGCTAGTACACAAGTCGTTCAGCAAAGGCAATAAAGACATGTAATTCATACGTCCAGAAACAAGTCATGCATTCTGGTTTTACTAGGACTACTTTCCATCCTTGGTCTTGTGGAACATAACCGTTATGGCCGTTGATAAGACAGCGTGTTGTAACGTTGTCAAAGGGACGAGGGTTACGTAATGACCAACAGTCTCGTAATAACCTAAAAACCTCATTTCTTACCCCAATTACCGACTCCGTTACTTGTGGGAACGTTTTGTTTAATAGTTGTAGCCCGATATTCTTATTCTCACTTTGGTGAGAAGCGAACATTACTAACCCGTAAGCATAGCATGCCTCTTTATGTTGCATGTTAGCCGCTTTTTCTAAATCATGAAGTCCTATATTCGGATACATTGAGTCAAAATAATTTCTTAACCCGTTGCGTAAAATAGCATTTGGGTTCCCCGCAATATATGCGTCAAAGTAAACACATCGTAACTTATGGGTTTCCCAATGTAATATCCCCCATCTTTCAAACGAAAGTCTCTTATAAACCAAGACATTCTTGGAACGTTCTTCGAATGTCTTACAAACTGATTTCGCCGTAAATAGTTGTGCCGTAGAATTCTGACCGACTCTAGACAAGATTTCATCAATCATGTCTCTGGGTAGGTCTCTTAAAATATTGGGTTGTCTATCCATTTTGTGTTTTTATACTGTAAAATAGACAAGAGTTAGATTCATAAAAAAAATACTTATTAATACAAGCAATTTTTACATATATCATAAAGCATAAGCACACTATATTACATATATTACACCACACGAATACAACTATCTTATTCCGACTCGCTCGTTTCTTCTTCTTCGGTTTTGGTTCGTTTTGCCAAGTTTCTAGGGATATATGATGTTCCCCTAATACGAGCTATCGTTTTCCACAACGGTTTAGAAAAACCTGGTGGTTTAGAGGTTCCCGGGTCATTGTTACAACTTAAGGGCTTCGGGGGTTGACGATACATATAAAGTTCATCGGGGTTGGAATTAGATTTCTCTATTTTTATGCCCTTTCCCTTATTATTTTCTTGTGCCTTTTTAAATTCAGTTGGGGTAATTTCTATAACATCATCGGAATTCTCGTCGGAATCCGATTCATCGGAGAATTGGTAATCCTCCCAATATTTTGCTTCCTTGGCGGAAACACCATTGACCATAATTAACCTTGGTCGGTTGGTTGAGGATTTTCTTTTACTTAATCATTTTATTATTTCCCCCACCGGTTCTGTTTCCTCCTCCGGTTCCTCCTCTTCCGGTTCTGATTCTTCTTCCGGTTCTGATTCTTCTTCCGGTTCTTCTTCGGGAACTTGTGAATCAGTCCAATATATATTTGACTCTTCGTTATTATTAGGTGAGTCAATGGGATTTGTGCTAGAGGTAGACATCTATCACACAATATCAAACATGTTAAGAGATTAATATATCACATAATATATACATGTTAATAATATATAGTTTCCAACAAAAATGTTAAGCAATCATTTTTAAAGAAAACACGGTCGAAGTCCAGACTCACTAATGCATCCTAACAAACTCGATAAGACACACTAATGCAAATTTTCTGGTTCTCTAAGACCAACGCTCGGATACCAACTGAAATGTCCAGTTCTTATTGATTAAAAACGTTCCATATTAATTGATTTCGTTGCGAGGTTTTGACCTCTATATGAGACGTTTTTCAAAGACTGCATTCATTTTAAAACAAACCATAACCTTTATTTCATAAATAAAGGTTTAAAAAGCTTTACGTAGATTATCAAATAATGATAATCTAAAATATCCTGTTTACACACGACCATTACATAATGGTTTACAATACAAATATGTTACATCGAAATCAGTTTCTTGAATGCAGTTTTTACACAATATCATACAAACATGGACTCCAAATCTTGTCCTTATTTTAGTATGCAACAGCGGAAGCTCTTAGTATTCACCTGAGAATAAACATGCTTTAAACGTCAACAAAAATGTTGGTGAGTTATAGGTTTAACCTATATATATCAAATCGTAACAATAGACCACAAGATTTCATATTTCAATACACATCCCATACATAGAGATAAAAATCATTCATATGGTGAACACCTGGTAACTGACATTAACAAGATGCATATATAAGAATATCCCCATCATTCCGGGACACCCTTCGGATATGATATAAATTTCGAAGTACTAAAGCATCCGGTACTTTGGATGGGGTTTGTTAGGCCCAATAGATCTATCTTTAGGATTCGCGTCAATTAGGGTGTCTGTTCCCTAATTCTTAGATTACCAGACTTAATAAAAAGGGGCATATTCGATTTCGATAATTCAACCATAGAATGTAGTTTCACGTACTTGTGTCTATTTTGTAAATCATTTATAAAACCTGCATGTATTCTCATCCCAAAAATATTATATTTTAAAAGTGGGACTATAACTCACTTTCACAGATTTTTACTTCGTCGGGAAGTAAGACTTGGCCACTGGTTGATTCACGAACCTATAACAATATATACATATATATCAAAGTATGTTCAAAATATATTTACAACACTTTTAATATATTTTGATGTTTTAAGTTTATTAAGTCAGCTGTCCTCGTTAGTAACCTACAACTAGTTGTCCACAGTTAGATGTACAGATATAAATCGATAAATATTATCTTGAATCAATCCATGACCCAGTGTATACGTATCTCAGTATTGATCATAACTCAAACTATATATATTTTGGAATCAACCTCAACCCTGTATATCTAACTCCAACATTCACATATAGAGTGTCTATGGTTGTTCCGAAATATATATAGATGTGTCGACATGATAGGTCGAAACATTGTATACGTGTCTATGGTATCTCAAGATTACATAATATACAATACAAGTTGATTAAGTTATGGTTGGAATAGATTTGTTACCAATTTTCACGTAGCTAAAATGAGAAAAATTATCCAATCTTGTTTTACCCATAACTTCTTCATTTTAAATCCGTTTTGAGTGAATCAAATTGCTATGGTTTCATATTGAACTCTATTTTATGAATCTAAACAGAAAAATTATAGGTTTATAGTCAGAAAAATAAGTTACAAGTCGTTTTTGTAAAGGTAGTCATTTCAGTCGAAAGAACGACGTCTAGATGACCATTTTAGAAAACATACTTCCACTTTGAGTTTAACCATAATTTTTGGATATAGTTTCATGTTCATAATAAAAATCATTTTCCCATAATAACAACTTTTAAATCAAAGTTTATCATAGTTATTAATTAACTAACCCAAAACAACCCGCTGTGTTACTACGACGGCATAAATCCGATTTTACGGTGTTTTTCGTGTTTCCAGGTTTTAAATCATTAAGTTAGCATATCATATAGATATAGAACATGTGTTTAGTTGATTTTAAAAGTCAAGTTAGAAGGATTAACTTTTATTTGCGAACAAGTTTAGAATTAACTAAACCATGTTCTAGTGATTACAAGTTTAAACCTTCGAATAAGATAGCTTTATATGTATGAATCGAATGATGTTATGAACATCATTACTACCTCAAGTTTTCTGGATAAAGCTACTGGAAATGATAAAAATAGATCTAGCTTCAAAGGATCCTTGGATGGCTTGAAAGTTCTTGAAGCAGAATCATGACACGAAAACAGTTCAAGTAAGATTTTCACTCAAAATAAGATTGTTATAGTTATAGAAATTGAATCAAAGTTTGAATATGAGTATTACCTTGTATTAGAAAGATATCTTACTGTAAATAAGAAAGATTTCTTGAGGTTGGATGATAACTCTACAAGATTGGAAGTAAGCTAGCAAACTTGGAAGTATTCTTGATTTTATGAAACTAGAACTTGTAGAATTTATGAAGAACACTTAGAACTTGAAGATAGAACTTGAGAGGGATCAATTAGATGAAGAAAATTGAAGAATGAAAGTGTTTTTAGGTGTTTTTGGTCGTTGGTGTATGGATTAGATATAAAGGATATGTAATTTTGTTTTCATGTAAATAATTCATGAATGATTACTCATATTTTTGTAATTTTATGAGATATTTCATGCTAGTTGCCAAATGATGGTTCTCACATGTGTTAGGTGACTCACATGGGCTGCTAAGAGCTGATCATTGGAGTATATATACCAATAGTACATACATCTAAAAGCTGTGTATTGTACGGGTACGAATACGGGTCCATACGAGTAGAATTGTTGATGAAACTGAACGAGGATGTAATTGTAAGCATTTTTGTTAAGTAGAAGTATTTTGATAAGTGTCTTGAAGTCTTTCAAAAGTGTATGAATACATATTAAAACACTACATGTATATACATTTTAACTGAGTCGTTAAGTCATCGTTAGTCGTTACATGTAAATGTTGTTTTGAAACCTTTAGGTTAACGATCTTGTTGAATGTTGTTAACCCATTGTTTATTATAACAAATGAGATGTTAAATTGTTATATTATCATGATATTATGATATATAATATATCTTAGTATGATATATATACAGTTAAATGTCGTTACAACGATAATCGTTACATATATGTCTCGTTTTGAAATCATTAAGTTAGTAGTCTTATTTTTACATATGTATTTCATTGTTAATACACTTAATAATATATTTACTTATCATTTAACATAATTAACCAAGTGTATCAATATCTTAATATGATTCATATGTACCTAGTAAGACGTTGTTATAACGATAATCGTTATATATATCGTTTTCGAGTTTCTTAAATTAATAGTCTCATTTTTATGTATATAACTCATTGTTAAAATACCTAATGAGATACAAACTTATAATAAAATTATGTTAACTATATATATAACCATATATATGTCATCGTATAGTTTTTACAAGTTTTAACGTTCGTGAATCACCGGTCAACTTGGGTGGTCAATTGTCTATATGAAACCTATTTCAATTAATCAAGTCTTAACAAGTTTGATTGCTTAACATGTTGGAAACACTTAATCATGTAAATAACAATTTCATTTAATATATATATAAACATGGAAAAGTTCGGGTCACTACACTTTTCTGGTAGCATCATTTAATTTTCTATAATCAATACAGACACGCCATCCTGTTACAGTCCTTGTAGGAATAAGCTAATTTTTTCATTTATGATGACAGTCATGCCACCCTTCTTAGGTACACATTGAACTGGGCTTACCCATGGACTATCAGAGATTGGATAAATTAAACCTGTATCAAGCAGTTTAATAATTTCTTTCTTAACAACATCTTGCATATTAGGATTTAGTCTTCATTGGCATGGCACATAGGTCTTATGACCTTCTTCCATAAGGATTTTATGTGTGCAATACGAACGACTTATTCCTTTAAAATCATGAATCTTCCATGCAATAGCTGGTTTATGAGCTTTTAGCACAGAAATGAGTTGAGATTTTTCATTTTCTGTAAGAGAAGACGATATTATTACAGGTAATTCTGATTCACCATGTAAATAAGCGTATTCCAAATAGTTTGGAAGTGGATTTAACTCTAATGTCGGTGGTTCTTCTATTGATGATTTATATCAATATCTGTCTTCCTCTTTTAACATTTGAATTTCTTCTGTTGTTGGTTCATATCCATTAGCCATAAGTGTAGCTAACATTTCAGCTTCATCAATTGGTTCAGTTCCTTCTCCTAAAGAACATTCTCCTGTTCCTTGTAATTCTGGAAATTCTTCTAACAATTCTGCATGTGAATCTATAGTTTGAATATAATAACATGTATCATCTGCAGATTGCGGTTGTTGCATGACTCTATCAACAGAAAAGGTAACACTCTCGTCCTTTATATTTAGGGTCAGTTTCTTACCGAACACGTCTATTATTGCTTTAGCAGTGTTTAAGAATGGTCTTCCTAATATAAGAGGAACTCGAGAATCTTCTTCCATGTCCAGAATAACAAAATCTACTGGAAATACTAAAGTACCAACTTTAACTAGCATGTTCTCCATTATCCCTCTAGGATATTTTACTGATCGATCTGCTAGTTGTATACTTATTCGTGTTGGTTTCAATTCTCCAAGGTCTAGTTTAGCGTATAGTGAATACGGCATTAAATTTATACTATCACCTAAGTCTGCCAATGCTTCTATTGAACTAAGACTACCCAGAAAACAGGGAATTGTGAAACTTCCTGGATCTGAGAGTTTTTCTGGTATCTTATTCAACAGCACTGCAGAACAATTAGCATTCATACTAACAGCCGAGAGTTCTTCCATTTTCTTTCTATTTGTGATTAGATCTTTCAGAAATTTAACATATCTTGGCATTCCTGAAATCACATCAATGAAAGGAAGATTTACATTTATTTGTTTAAACATATCTAAGAATTTGGATTGCTCGGCTTTAAGTTTTTCTTTTCTCATTTTACTTGGGTAAAGAAGTGGTGGTTGGTATGGTTTAACATAAGGCTTTGCCTTAACTGTGTTATCTTCATTAACCTTTTCAACTACCGGTTCTTTTTCCTTTTCTTGCTCAGATTGTGGTTCTTGTGGAGTAGGAATAGAGTCATCAGAAATTATAGGTATTTCAGGTGGTTTAAGTGTAATACCACTTCTTGTGGTAATGGCTTTAGCTGTTTCATTCCGGGGGTTAGCATTTGTATCGCTAGGTAGACTTCCCGGTTTTCTTTCATCTATCAACCTTCCTAGGTTGCTTACTTCTTGTTCCAAATTTTGGATTGAAGCTTGTTGATTTCTAAATGCTTGAGCATTTTGTTCATTGGTTTGTTTCTGATATGTGAAAAATTGAGTTTGAGATTCAACTAGCTTTGACATCATATCTTCTAAATTTGGCTTTTTATTATTAGTTTGTGGTGATTTATTTGGAAAAATAGGTCTTTGCTAATTGTAAGGATTGTTGGATACTTGTTGATTGCTAGAACCTTGTTGGTTGTTGTATGGAACATTTCGTTTATAATTCTGGTTTTGATTGTAGTTTGTTCTTGGCGGTTGATAATTATTCTGATAATTATTTCCTGACCTTTGGTTCATGTATGAAACATTCTCTCTTTGTTCCATTGTTTGTTCAATACTAAGACAATCTTTTGTCAAATGTGGTCCTCCACACTGCTCACAACTAATTCGTATAGCGTGAATATCTTTAGTCATCTTTTCCATTCGTCTCTCGACAGCATCTATCTTTGCGGACATGGAATCAAAGTCATGGCTAGAATCGGCTCTAGCCGCTTTAGATGATCTAACGATATTTTTTTCTTGATGCCACTCATGTGAGTGGGAAGCAGTGTTATCAATAATTTTGTAAGCTTCAGTTGCGGTTTTCTTCATAATGGAACCACCAGCTGCTATATCGATGTCTTTTCGTTTAGTAATATCGCATCCTTGGTAAAATATTTGTACTATTTGATAAGTGTCTAAACCATGTTGCGGACATCCTCTTAACGACTTTCCAAATCTTGTCCACGCCTCATATAGAGTTTCATTTGGCTTTTGCGTGAACGTAACAATTTCTCCTTGAATTCTTACGGCTTTAGATGCCGGAAAGAATTATTTAAGAAATTTTTCAACTAAGACATCTCATGTATCAATCGCCCCTTCAGGTAACGATTCTAACCATTCTTTGGCTTCTCCCTTTAAAGTCCAGGGAAATAACATGAGATATATCTATTCATCCTCAATTTCTTTGATTTTGAATAGAGTACAGATCCTATTAAAGGTTCGAAGATGTTCATTTGGATCTTCCTTCGGCGCACCACTAAATTGGCATTGATTAGTTACCATGTGTAGGATTTGTCCTTTGATTTCATAATCTGGTGCATTAATGTCTGGTTGAGTAATTGCGTAACCTTGGCCAGTGCGTTTAGCCCTCATTCGGTCTTCCATACTTAGAGGTTCCAGATTTTCCATGATTGAAATTGTTGAATCTGAATCACTAGAGGATTCTGATTTAATGGTTTCTTCCTCGACAATCTCTGGATGAATGATTAGTGGTTCAGGATCTCTGAATTGTCCCTGAATATCCTCCGAATTCTCAATTGTGAGGTCGGGTTCAAAAAAATGGATTATCGGAAATTTGAATTGGAGTACTTGGTCGACTAGATGACGATTCTAAAGAAAAATCAACGGCGACAATGTTGGCTAGATGTCTTGATCGAGTTACAAGAGGTGAACGTATAAAAGGTGGTGAACGTTTTGCTCGGTGCATTCACAGAATATCCTATTAGTTATAAAAGATAAAAATTATATGATTTATCAAATTAATAGACTTTTTTGATTTTGCCCACGTTTCGAATAGCCAATAGATGCAGCAGGTAGCCAGGACCCTTTAAATCGGAAGCCCACAACTCGCCACTAACAAATCCAACTATTACTACGAACCAGAAAATTTTGGATGTCTATCAATTTAACCGCTTAAAATAATTTTTCGTCGAATTTTAAAGAAAATAAAGAAAGTTCTATGTCCTAAAAACTAGAGTGTCGAGAAATAAGAAAAAAAAAAGAGCGCGTCGAAAAATGTCGAAAAATAAAAGGTCGAAAAATTAAGCGTCGAAAAATAATAAAATGCAGCGTCGAAACTTAAAAGTCTAAAAACTAAAAATTAAAACTTACGTCTAAAGGTATTAAAGTTTAAAAGGAATTCTATATCCAAAATGGCAATAACTTAAAAAGTAATAAAATCTTAAAATGGTGTCGCAAAATTCTAAAGCACCTAAATCTTAGTCTAAAGAAAAAGTACTTAAGGGATTTTATGGCAAAGCCTAAAAATCTAAAAATGTAAAGTAACTCCGGCAAAAATACTAAGTTTAAAACTAATTACGAACGATAAATATATAAAATTTTAAAATATTCAATTTATAAAAAGATACAAAAAAAATAATAATAATAAATTACTTATTTTTATAAAAATATTATTTTTATATTATTATTTTATAAAAGTACTAATTTATAAAGCAAAAAAACTAATTAAAACATAAAATACATAATTAATTAAAACTAAAACTAATTAATATATAATTTAAACCTAATCTTAATTAATTAAAAATAATAATAAAACTAAAGCCCTAACTGCGTAATTAATGCTGTACTAGGTTTCAGTCTGGCAGGCTCAGCGAGTGCGGATTTTTTCTGCCCAGGATTTTCGCGAGTGCGGAGTATGCAGGTTCAGAAGAGATGCAGGCCAGAAATCGCAGGTTCGGTTTTAATTTTATATATTTTTTTAAATTTTAATTTTTTGTTTTTAGTTTTTACAAAATATAACTTAAATAAAACTTATACTTTAACAATTACTTATTAGATTTTTATAATTCTAAAAAAAATAAACTTTTTTTTAATTAAAACACCTAAATAGATATATATATATATATATATATATATATATATATATATATATATATATATATATATATATATATATATATATATATATATATATATATATATATATATATATATATATATATATATATATATATGTTTTTATATTTTTGTTTTTAATATTTAAAGACTTATATTTTTACAAAAATAGATTAAAACTTAATAGAAATCTTTTTTTATAGCATTTCATTTCGGCGTTGAACTGTCCCCGGCAGCGGCGCCAAAAATACTTGATGTTATGCGAGGTGTATACGAAATAGTTACATTTTTATTACGAAATACGATTAAATACAATACAATTATACACAAGTTATTTATTTATTTATAGAGTGGATATACCTAAACCTTGCTACAACACTTATAGGCAGTGTACCTAATCATATATTAGTGTAGTTTTTAGTAAGTCCGGTTCGTTCCGCAGGGAGCTAGCCAAGTTTAACTCTATATTTTTAAAACTATATTTGTATATATATATATATATATATATATATATATATATATATATATATATAAGTAGTAGTAGTAGTACTATTATTATAAAAGTGGGTTTTACCGTTTAATGACCGGTTTGTCGATTTTAAAAACTTAAGTCGCAATTAAAACCTAATGTAAAATATTAAAAATAAATATAACTTAATTTAAAGCGTAAAGTAAATGACGATAAATAAAATTGCGATAAATAAAAGTGCGATAAATAAAATGACAGTAAATAAAATTGCGATAATTAAAAAGTACGATAATTAAAAGTGCGATAAGATATAAAATAAAGGAATTATGCTTATTTAAACTTCCGTAATCATGATGTTGACGTGTTGATTTTAATTTATTACCATGGGTTAATTGTCCTTTGTCCTGGATTATTCGATATGTCCATCTGGTTTTTGTCCATAACAGTCCATCAGTCATAAATATAAAGTGCGAGTGTCCTCGTCAAATTATCCTTATATCCGAAGTCAAATATTCCAACTAATTGGGGACTTAAACTGTAACAAGGTTTTAATACTTTGTTTAATAATTACACCAGGATATCGACTGTGTGTAACCCAAGGTTTTAATACTTTGTTAATAATTACGCCAAGTATCCTTGTACATAATTCACCCCTGTTTTAATGAGTCCATTGACTATTAATCCATTTCCGTGTCCGGTTAAATGAACGATTATTAGTATTTATAAATATCCCGCCCATCGTGTCCGATCGAGTGTATGTGGTTATTTATAGGTACGTCTAATTGTAAATCTTTATATTAAATTAATGAACTATCATTCAATTAAACAAATATAAAGCCCATTAATAGCCCATAGTCTAATTTCCACAAGTGTTGTTCTTTTGTCTAAACCCCAATTATGGTACAAAGCCCAATTACCCCGTCTTTAATATTTAGCCCAACATCATGATTACTTCGATTTAAATAAGCATAATAATAACTTAGCTACGAGACATTAATTTAAAAAGGTTGAACATAACTTACAATGAGTATTAATCGCGTAGTGTTACACGGACAGAATTTCGACTTACAAACTTAAAACATTCGCCACTATAACTTATTATTATTAAACTTAAATTGAAATTAAAATTAAAATTATAAAATATAAATATAAATATATCGTAGATAGATAGATAGATAGAAAAAGGTGTAATGAATCGATCAGAATGCGCGGCCTTTTATAGGCCAACGTTTCACTGTACAGCTCCGCGAGTGCGGAGGTCTTGTGCTTCACAGCTCCGCGAGTGCGGAGGTCTGGATTCCAGCTCATAGATTAAATCCAAAACGTGGGCTGCGTATAATTATAATATATAATAATATATATAATTAATTATATATTATATTATATTCTTGTGCATAGTTGACTTGTAATTTTTGGTCCGTTGCGTCGCGCACTGAAAGTTGGTTCATGTCTCGGTTCCGGATTTTCGAACGCCTTTTCGTACAATTTAATATCTTGTACTTTGTGTTTCACGGCTTGTACTCTTGTAATTTTTAGACGTTTCTCATCAATAATTTGAACCACTTGGATTGTACTTTGTACTTTTTAGCTTTTTGGTCGTTTGTGTTTTCAAATCGTTTAAATCTTTCTTTTGTCTTCACCTTTTATTATTTAAACGAATATCACTTGTAAATAGAACAATTGCAACCAAAAGCTTGTCTTTCTTGAAGGATAATGCTATGAAATATATGTTCATTTTTAGCATTATCAATCATTTTAAATATATATATAACCATATATATGTCATCATATAGTTTTTAAAAGTTTTAACGTTCGTGAATCACCGGTCAACTTGGGTGGTCAATTGTCTATATGAAATCTATTTCAATTAATCAAGTCTTAACAAGTTTAATTGCTTAACATGTTGGAAACATTTAATCATGTAAATAACAATTTCATTTAATATATATAAACATGGAAAAGTTCGGGTCACTACAGTACCTACCCGCTAAATAAATTTCGTCCCGAAATTTTAAGCAGTTGGAGGTGTTGTCGTATCTTCTGAAAATAAGTGCGGGTATTTCTTCTTCATCTGATCTTCTCATTCCCAGGTAAACTCAGGTCCTCTATGAGCATTCCATCGAACCTTAACAATTGGTATTTTGTTTTGCTTAAGTCTTTTAATCTCACGATCCATTATTTCGATGGGTTCTTCGATAAATTGAAGTTTTTCGTTGATTTGGATTTCGTCTAACGGAATAGTGAGATCTTCTTTAGCAAAACATTTCTTCAAATTTGAGACGTGGAAAGTGTTATGTACAGCCGCGAGTGGTTGAGGCAACTCAAGTCGGTAAGCTACTGATCCGACGCGATCAATAACTTTGAATGGTCCAATATACCTTGGGTTTAATTTCCCTCGTTTACCAAATCGAATAACGCCTTACCAAGGTGCAACTTTAAGCATGACCATCTCTCCAATTTCAAATTCTATATCTTTTCTTTTAATGTCAGCGTATCTCTTTTGTCTACTTTGGGCGGTTTTCAACCGTTGTTGAATTTGGATGATCTTCTCGGTAGTTTCTTGTATTATCTCCGGACCCGTAATCTGTCTATCCCCCACTTCACTCCAAAAAATAGGAGACTTGCACTTTCTACCATAGAGTGCTTCAAATGGCGCCATCTCAATGCTTGAATGGTAGTTGTTGTTGTAGGAAAATTCTGCTAACGGAAGGTGTCGATCCCAACTGTTTCCAAAATCAATAACACATGCTCGTAGCATGTCTTCAAGCATTTGTATCGTCCTTTCGCTCTGTCCATCAGTTTGTGGATGATAAGCAGTACTCATGTCTAGACGAGTTCCTAATGCTTGCTGTATTGTCTGCCAGAATCTTGAAATAAATCTACCATCCCTATCAGAGATAATAGAGATTGGTATTCCATGTCTGGAGACGACTTCCTTCAAATACAATCGTGTTAACTTCTCCATCTTGTCATCTTCTCTTATTGGCAGGAAGTGTGCTAATTTGGTGAGACAATCAACTATTACTCAAATAGTATCAAAACCACTGGCAGTCCTTGGCAATTTAGTGATGAAATCCATGGTAATGTTTTCCCATTTCCATTCCTGGATTTCGGGTTGTTGAAGTAGACCTGATGGTTTCTGATGCTCCGCTTTGACCTTAGAACACGTCAAACATTCTTCTACGTATTTAGAAACATCGGCTTTCATACCCGACCACCAAAAATGTTTCTTGAGATCCTTGTCCATCTTCCCCGTTTCAAGGTGTATTGAGTATCTGGTTTTATGAGCTTCTCAAAGTACCATTTCTCTCATATCTCCAAATTTTGGTACCCAAATTCTTTCAGCCCTATACCGTGTTCCGTCTTCCTAAATATTAAGATGCTTCTCCGATCCTTTGGGTATTTCATTCTTTAAATTTTCCTCTTTTAAAACTCCTTGTTGCGCCTCCTTTATTTGAGTAGTAAGGTTATTGTGAATCATTATATTCATAGATTTTACTCGAATGGGTTCTATGTCCTTTCTGCTCAAAGCATCAGCTACCACATTTGCCTTCCCCGGGTGGTAACGAATCTCAAAGTCGTAATCATTCAACAATTCAATCCACCTACGTTGCCTCATGTTCAGTTGTTTCTGATTAAATATGTGTTGAAGACTTTTGTGGTCGGTATATATAATACTTTTGACCCCATATAAGTAGTGCCTCCAAGTCTTTAATGCAAAAACAACCGCGCCTAATTCCAAATCATGCTTTGTATAATTTTGCTCGTGAATCTTCAATTGTCTAGACGCATAAGCAATTACCTTCGTTCGTTTCATTAATACACAACTGAGTATATCAAAAAATCATCATTCCCTTCAGGTAATGACAACATAGGTGCCGTAGTTAACTTTTTCTTCAACAATTGAAATGCTTTATCTTGTTTATCCTTCCATTCAAATTTCTTCCCTTTATGTGTTAATGCAGTCAAGGGTTTTGCTATTTTGGAAAAATCTTGGATGAATCTTGATGTGCAGCGGGGTAGTATACAAAATAGTTATTATTTTACTAGGAAAATACTATTAAATACGATACAATTTTACACAAGATATTTATTTATTTATAGAATGGATATACTTAAACCTTGCTACAACACTTATAGGCAGTGTACCTAATCGTACAGTAGTGTAGTTTTTAGTAAGTCCGGTTCGTTCCACAGGGAAATCTTTAAACAAAGCTCAACGCTATATTAGTTTACTTTTATAAAAATACAAATATATATATAAGTGATATTATTATTATAAAGGGGGGTTTTTACCGTTTAATGACCGGTTTGTCGATTTTAAAACTTTAGTCGCAGTTAAAACCTAATGTAAAATATAAAATAAATACAAGACTTAAATTAAAGCGTAAAGTAAATAACGATAATGAAATTGCGAATAAAAATGCGATAAAATAAAATTACGATAATTAAAAGTACGATAATTAAAAGTGCGATTAAATAAAATAACAATAAATAAAAGTGCGATAATTAGAAGTGCAATTAAATATAAAATAAAGGAAATTAAATATGAAATAAAAGAATTATGCTTATTTAAACTTCCGTAATCATGATGTTTGACGTGTTGATTTTAGTTTTATGCCCATGGGTTAATTGTCTTTTGTCCTGGATTATTCAATATGTCCGTCTGGTTTTTGTCCATAACAGTCCATCAGTCATAAATATAAATTGCAAGTGTCCTTGTCAAATTATTATTATACCCGAAGATAAATATTCCAACTAATTGGGGATTCGAATTGTAACAAGGTTTTAATACTTTGTTTAATGAATACACCAGGTTATCGACTGCGTGTAAACCAAGGTTTTACTACTTTGTTAACAATTACACCAATTACCCTTGAATGTAATTTCACCCCTGTTTTAATTATTCTAGTGGCTATTAATCCATTCCCGTGTCCGGTTAAATGAACGATTATTCGTACATATAAATACCCCGCCCATCGTGTCCGATCGAGTGTATATGGTAATTTATAGGGACGCCCAATTGTAAATCTTTATATTAACATTAACAAACTTTCATTTAGTTAAACAAATATAAAGCCCATTAATAGCCCATAGTCTAGTTTCCACAAGTGTCGTTCTTTTGTCCAAACCCCAATTATGGTACAAAGCCCAATTACCCAATTTTAATAATTAGCCTAACATCATGATTACTTCGTTTTAAACAAGCATAATAATAACTTAGCTACGAGACATTAATATAAAAAGGTTGAACATAACTTACAATGATTAAAAATAGCGTAGCGTTACACGGACAGAATTTCGACTTACACCCTTACAACATTCGCTAACATACCCTTATTATTAGAATTATAATTAAAATTAAAATATAAATTATAAATATAAATATATATTACTTCGTATGAATGAGAAGAAAAAATGATGATGATTTTGATCAGAATTCGGGTTGATTTATAGCCAGACTTGAAATTTGGGGCTCCGCGACTCGCGGCCAAATACCCTTAAAACTCCGCGAGTCGCGGAGAGGTATTTACATTTTACACCCTTGGAGTTTCCTGCTGCCGACGGTTTTAAATATATATATATAATATATATATAATTAATATAATTAATTATATATTATATTATATTTATATATATAGTTAACTTGTAATTTTTAGTCCGTTGCGTCGAGCGTTAAGAGTTGACTCTGGTCCCGGTTCCGGATTTTCGAACGTCCTCGCGTACAATTTAATATCTTGTACTTTGCGTTTTGAATCTTGTACTCTTGTGATTTTGAGACGTTTCTTATCAATAATTGGAACCTTTTTGATTGTCTTTTGTTCTTTTGAGCTTTTTGGTCGTTTGCGTCTTCAAATCGTCGAATCTGTCTTTTGTCTTCACCTTTTATTATTTAAACGAATATCACTTGTAAATAGAACAATTGCAACTAAAAGCTTGTCTTTCTTGAGGAATAATGCTATGAAATATATGTTCGTTTTTAGCATTATCAAATATTCCCACACTTGAGCGTTGCTTGTCCTCAAGCAATATTGTCTTGAAATACTAGAATCACTTCTTTATTCTTCACACTTTGTACATCAGTGATTTCTATACGGCGGTATAAACAATGGTAGTAACGATATGGTTTACAGTCCCACATGACTATAAAAATTTAGATCCATTAAGGAAATTGGATCTTTATGAAAACATTTGATCTTTTGAAATCTAGTTTTTACCCTAGATAAGTTTTCCGGAATAACCCTTTACCGGTGTTTGCAAAATATTTTTGTGGGTTTGGTGGGTTACAGATTTGAAAATTTTAGCTCAAAACTTGCGGTTTTGTGTCACCCACTTGCTAACCTTGTATTAGGAAAGCAACACGTCCAGTTTACTTGTTCCGTATATTACCTTTCGGCAAACTACCGTCCGGTTGTAAAGGAAAGCGTTGAACAAGCAACTGTTAAGGCAATGTCCCGTGACATGCTTTTGATTATGGTCTATAACGTGTCGGACGCAATTACTATCCTTGGTAGGAGCAATAGTAAAGCTCACCCTTATAATTTGTCGGTCTGGCACAAGGTCCTGTCTTTGACCATGTTATGCAACCACCGTTCTTACGGTTGACACCCGATTTAGTTCAGGTGACCTAATGAATTCCAGGTGAATTCCTAGGATTTTACGTTCAATGGTAATGAACGCATTGAAAATAGGGTTTTCAGAAAACAAATCGGTTTATAATTTTGATCAAAATATTTTCTCGTTCAAGCTCGAGTTTAGATATCATTGAATTCCATGAGTTTGTAATTCTCAATCTTTAAGGTCAATCTCTAGGATTGAGTAATATCAGTCTTAAAAGCTGATTTTTAATCTTTAAGGAGATTATCCTTTCTGGGGATCTGATTCATTAGTCTTATCCAGCTAATTTGCACGGTGCCTCCCCATTGTACGAGATAAATCCTTCTCATGGTTAGGATAAATCTGACCACTTGGCGACCCTGTTTAATGCTGAGGTCCGTGGATTTCCTGCTGATTTTAGTGATGACTTTTCTAGATTTTTCGTCAACCTACAGCTGGTCTGAACGACAACTTCATGACCTAAATCAAGAAGCGCGTGTCTTTTTCGGAAGACTTTACTTCCTTTTAATGATGGAATTGATTCATCGTGTAGATCCATCTCTTCTTTTCTTTCATCGGGTAAAACAGTTTAGTTTAGTTCAAAGCAAAAGTATTTTCAGTTATTTGTTACAAATATATGTGACATATGTTTAAAATAACTTGGTAAATTTTCCCACACTTGGCTTTTTATTTTTCTTTTTATCGTCCTCTATTCCATTTTAAATGAATTTTAACATTTTAGTTTGTTTCTCAATTTATGTCCTTTCCGAGGTAACAATAATTTCGGTGTTAAAACCTAGTTTTATCGTTCATAAATATGTATAAACATGATTTGAATTCATTTAATTGAAAAATTTTACTAGAATTGGGTAGTCAGTATATAAGACTAGTGCTGTTCTTTTTTATCAGAGAGCACTAGATTCTAATACAACTACTGCTTTACTAGTATTTTAATGGTAACCAAGTGTTTAATAAAAATTTTTAAAATCCGAAAGAATTTAACCCCTTCCCACACTTAAGATCTTGCAATGCCCTCATTTGCAAGAAATCAGTAACAATTTAAATTATTGAGGGTGATTTGTGTGAAAATGATTAAATTTTTACCAAAGTTTCCAAATATATTGGCGTTTGTTTGCTGAATGATAAATGGTGCACGTCATTTGTTCATTCCGTCTTGTTGTTATTTCACATATATTTTGCATCATTGTCGTCAAAATTAGTTGCTTTTGCTGAACTTAATGCCAGTCTTTGAAAATGCGTTGTTTTACCCTGTTGTGTACATAAGATAAACTGCAAACATATATACATATTTTTGAAGTTTGGTTTATTACCCCACATTCAAAAATTATTAAAATCTAAGAATAAAAGTTAGATAATTATAAAAATGATTACAATATTAACAAAAATATTAAATATATCAATAATTACAAATTACAAAATAATAAAACAAAATAAGTAAACTAAGGATGATATTGGTACCAATAGGGGTTCCACGCATAACCATAAGTGCTATAGAATGCTTCGGCAGGGTCATACGTAGGATATGGTGGCTGCATCTCTATCGACCAAGGAGGGAAGACGGGTTTCGGAGTAGGAATATAGTTTCTACCTATATGTTGGCAATGCGCTATGATCTGGTTCTGATGAACTTGCCAATCTTCAAATGCTCTCTGTCTAGCATTTTCGTATTCCTGAGAAGCTATAAACCTATGCATTTCTTGCATCTCATTCCCCCCTCCTACATTACCTTGTTCCTGGTTTCTCTCTACCTGTGGATGTCTGCCATTGTATCGTACTGCGGCGTTATTTCGCCGCTTCAACACTTTCGCACCATGGTATACATTTAAACCTATAGTGTCGCGGGGTTCCGGCTCTTCTACTAATAATCCCCCCCGACTTATATCCACACCGAGATATTCACCAATCAAAGTAATAAAAATACCACCTCCTATTATGCTATGTGGACGCATCCCTCGAACCATAGCTGATAAATAATAACCCACACAATATGGTATACTTACAGCGCTGTGTGGGTCTCGAATACACATATGGTAAAACAAATCTTGTTCATTTACCTTTTCTTTGTTTTTACCCCTTTGTGTAATCGAATTAGCTAAAAACCTATGTATTACTCTTAATTCGGCTCTATCTATATCCAAATAAGAGTAGTTTCCCCCTTTGAAACGGTGGTGGCTTGTCATTTGACTCCACACACCGTGTGTATCAAAATTCTCATCTATTTTCCTACCGTTTAGTATCAATCCTCTACAATCGGCAGACGCTAATTCCTCAGGCGTATATATACGTAAAGCCTGAGCCATGTCCAGTAAAGACATGTGGCGCATCGAACCGCCTAACAAAAATCTAATAAAAGAACGATCGGTTAAACTAGCTACCCGATCATTCAACTCTATACTACATAACAACTCTTCACACCATACTTTATATACAGGTCTGCGTATGGTGAATAAACATATCCAGTCATTAAAAGAAGAATTACCATACCTCTGTACCAGTAATTCCCTAATTGGCCCGGCCAATTCTACAGCTTCCAAGGGTCCCCATTCTATGACCCTCGGTACCTCAACAACCTTAGAGTGAAGAGTATGCAAACCCCGTTGATATTTTGGATAATCTATCCAAAGTCTGTCAAATCGCAGGTTCGGGTGCAACTGTTCCAAGTGCATATCTGAAAAGGTCATGACTGGATGAGGTACATCCTGCTTGTAGTAGTTATCTACCTCCTGTTGTTCCAAGTTCTCAGCAGGAGCATGGCGGGCTTGGGATGAAGATTCACCCCTTTCATTCTGCAAAACACATCAAACACAAATTTTGTGCATCCAAATATGCATTAGTGTCAGCAAAATCATCAATCAAAATAATTACAATGACATTATCAATTTATATCAAACTTAAGCTCATTTTCATATTTTTATCAAATCTACACTTTTTCAAATAAGCATATACGAAAATTTTCGCCAAGTTCATAAGCATTCAACTCAAATAACATGTCAAAATAATCATTACTAGCAAATAAACAAGTCTCAAATGGCATTATCTTTCAAAAATCAAGTTCATGAATTTTGGACTTGAAAAAGTCCACTTTAATTCTCAAAATCATGTTTAGGCTCAAAGTTTGGATCTTTTAACTACCTAGACATGTTACACTACTCAATTTAGCAATAATTCATGACAAAAATCGGCCATAACCTGTTTATATCAAAAAGCCCCAAATTGCTCAAGAACACAAACCCTAGATTATTCAAAATTTGAAGTTTAAGGCTTCTAATCATGTTAAACAGCATCAATCTAGGTTATACAAGCATAATACATAAACAATTTAAGTCTAATTACACTAAAAAGCATCAAAATCAAATTGGGGAAAAATAGCTCAAGAACACTAAAATTCGAATTAAATGGTGTTTAGGTGTAGAAATTTACCGTTTTTCTTGAGTAGTTCCTAGATATCATCCTTCTCAACATGATTTTAGCAAAAAATTTGGTGATTAACGGTTAAAAATTGAGATTTTTGGGGGTGATTTTCGGGTTTTTTCGCAGTTATTTTCGAGTGTTTATGCAGTGTGTTTGTGTGTGGGAGTGAACTGATCGTGCAGCTAGTTTTATTTTTTTTTCTGTAATTTTGTCCCTCCGCGAGTCGCGGAGGTTTGCACTGCAAACTCCGCGAGTCGCGGAGTTATTTTTTTTTTTTTTTATTTTTTTTTTATTTTTTATTTTTTTTTTTTTTATAATCTTTAACTTATAAAACAATTAAGAAATTAATTTTAAAATTTTGTTTCCCTTGTTATTTAGGACGAGGTCGTTTCGGATCGATGTCCTAGTCCGTCCCTCGACAAAATTTTAAAATTTGTCTTTTTGTAGCGATTGTTTTAAAAGCTAAGATTTTTGGGTTTTTTAATGTTTTTGGCATACTTTAAATCAATAAGATTAAAACTAATGATAATAAAAGTTCTCGTCCCTCCCTCGGGTAAAGCAATTTCGGTTCAAAGACCTAGTCTTCAACTTACGACGAATTTTAAAAATCATATTCTTAACTTAATGAGATAAAGTAAATTTTTGTTTTTAAATTCACACAACTTAAATATAAAATTCAAAATTAAAATTAAAAATTCACACCAAACTCAATTTAAAAATTCATATTTTAAATTCACACCAAACTTATATTAATTTTTCAAATATTTACAATTTTAAATATATTGTTTTTACAAAATTTACAATATTAATTTAAGATTAAATATTAAGATTAAAAATATGGTAAAAAAAAAAATCTTTTTGTCTTTTTATCCCACTTTAATCAGTCAAATATTATCAAAAATATGCGCCCCTCTTTTCGGTAAAGTAATTTTGGCACCAAGACCTAATTTCGCATTGATTACGGGTTATAATTTATTATTATTATTATTTAACTTAATTATTATTATTATTATTATTAATTTTAGTTTTATTTTTACTTTTTACTTTATATTTATGTATTTTGTTTAATTAGTTTTATTAAAATTGTAAAATTAATAGTTTATTAAATAAATAACATAAAAATAATATTTTTATAAAAATTGTACTTTTTACAACTTTTTGTATATTTTTATATTTTGTACCTTTTTAATCGTTGTAGCATAATATTTATATTTTTAGCTCATAATTAATTTTAAACTTAGTTTTTGCTATAGTTATTTTTACTCCTAGATTTTTAGGCTTTGCCGTAGAATTCCTTAAGTGCTTTTTCTTTAAGACTAAGATTTAGGTGCTTTAGAATTTTGCGACGCCTTTTTAAGTTTTAGTTTCTTTTTAAGTTATTTTCATTTGGGATTTAGTTTTTCCTTGTAAGCTTTAATATTTTTAGACCTTTTACTATGTATCAATTATCATTCCAATTAGTAATTTCAATTTGCGATTATAATTTTAAGTTAGTTGTAGTAATAAGGTTAAATTAGTTAAGTATTTTTAAGTTTTTATAAGTTTCTTTTATTTTTCCGTCACCTTTTATTTTTCAACCAATTTTTCTTTTTCGACCTTTTTCGACGAACTCTTTTTCTTTCTTATTTCTCGCTATTCTAGTTTTTAGGACATAGATTTTTATTCTACTTCTTATCTAAATTTCTTAAAATTACGAAAATTTATTTTGAGTGGTTAAATTAATAGACATCAAAATTTTCTGGTTCGTAGTAATAGTTGGATTTGTACGTGGACCGGGTTATTGGAGCCAAACAGTCCTCAATTATATTGAGACCAAACGAATCCTGCCCCTCTGCTGCATCTTTTGGCTATTCGAAACGTGGGCAAAATCAGAAAAGTCTATTGATTGGATAACTTATTATAATTTTTCTTTCCTTTTAAAAAACTAATAGGATATTCAGTGAATGCACCGAGCAAGACGTTCATCACCTTTTGTACGTTCACCACCTGTAACTCGATCAAGACATCGTTTAACAAATATAACCGCCGTTGATTTTTCTTTAGAATCGTCATCCAGTCGACCAAATACTTCAGTTCAAATTTCCGATAATCCAGTTTTTGAAACAAACCTCACAATTGAGAATCCGGAAAATATTCAGGAACGGTTCGTAGATCCTGAACCACTAAACTTTCCTCCGGAGCCACCAATCATTCAAACAGAGATTGTTGAGGAACGAACCATTAAATCAGAATCATCTAGTGATACCGATTCAACAAATTCAATTATGGAGAATCTGGAACCTTTAAGTATGGAAGACCGAATGAGAGCTAAACGCACTGGCCAAGGTCACGCAATTACTCATCCAGACATTAATGCGCCAGATTATGAAATCAAAGGACAAATTTTACACATGGTGACTAATCAATGCCAATTTAGTGGTGCGCCGAAGGAAGATCCAAATGAACATCTACGTACCTTTAATAGGATCTGCACACTATTTAAAATCCGAGAAGTGGAGGATGAACAGATATATCTCATGTTATTTCCCTGGACTTTAAAGGGAGAAGCCAAAGATTGGTTGGAATCGTTACCTGAAGGGGCGATTGATACATGGGATGTTTTAATTGACAAATTTCTTAAACAATTCTTTCCTGCATCTAAAGCCGTAAGACTTCAAGCAGAAATTGTTACGTTCACACAGAAGCCAAATGAAACTCTATATGAGGCGTGGACAAGATATGGAAAATTGTTAAGAGGATGTCCGCAACATGGTTTAGACACCTGTCAAATAGTACAAATATTCTACCAAGGATGCGACATCACTACAAGAAAAGACATAGATATAGCAGTTGGTGGTTCGATTATGAAGAAAACCGAAACTGATGCTTACAAAATTATTGATAACACTGCTTCCCACTCACATGAGTGGCACCAAGAAAAAGATATCATTAGATCATCTAAAGCAGCTAGAGCCGATTCTAGCCATGACTTAGATTCCATTTCAGCAAAGATAGATGCTTTCGAGAGACGAATGGAAAAGATGACTAAGGATATTCACTCTATACGAATTAGTTGTGAGCAGTGTGGAGGACCACATTTGACAAAAGATTGTCTCAGTATTGAATTAACAATGGAACAAAGAGAGAATATTTCATACATAAACCAAAGGCCTGGAAATAATTATCAGAATAATTATCAACCGCCAAGACCGATTTACAATCAAAACCCGAATTATAACCGAAATATTCCATACAACAACCAACAAGGTCCTAGCAATCAACAAGTATCCAATAATACTTACAATCAGCAAAGACCGAATTTTCAAAACAAACCACCACAACAAACCGATGATAAAAAGCCGAATTTAGAAGATATGATGACGAAGCTAGTTGAAACTCAAACGCAGTTTTTCACATCTCAAAAACAAACCAATGAACAAAATGCTCAAGCATTTAGAAATCAACAAGCTTCTATTATAAATATAAACCCTATTTTCAATGCGAAATTAGGGTTTTTGTCCGTGTGTCAGAGGGCCTCCGCGAGTCGCGGCAAAGAGAGAAGAAAACCCCGCGAGTCGCGGGGTTCAGAATTTGAGCTGACAGGTTTCACTTTTACGCGTTTTTCTTTATTTTTTTTTTTTTTTATTTTATGTTTTCTGTTTTTTAAATAAATAAAAGATTTTTAAAATAAAACTTATATTTTTATAAACTAAAATAGAAATAAAGAAACTTATAAAACTTAAATATTTAATAAAATCTTAAAAATACTTATATTTTTGTTTTTTATATTTTTGAATAATTAAAACGTATTTCTACAAAAGCAAATTTTTAATAAAAGTAACTAAAAATCTTGTTTTTTTTTTTATATTAGCGTTGCGCTTCCGGTTTTTAAGATGTTCCCCGGCAGCGGCGCCAAAAAATACTTGATGTGCAGCGGGGTAGTATACAAAATAGTTATTATTTTACTAGGAAAATACTATTAAATACGATACAATTTTACACAAGATATTTATTTATTTATAGAATGGATATACTTAAACCTTGCTACAACACTTATAGGCAGTGTACCTAATCGTACAGTAGTGTAGTTTTTAGTAAGTCCGGTTCGTTCCACAGGGAAATCTTTAAACAAAGCTCAACGCTATATTAGTTTACTTTTATAAAAATACAAATATATATATAAGTGATATTATTATTATAAAGGGGGGTTTTTACCGTTTAATGACCGGTTTGTCGATTTTAAAACTTTAGTCGCAGTTAAAACCTAATGTAAAATATAAAATAAATACAAGACTTAAATTAAAGCGTAAAGTAAATAACGATAATGAAATTGCGAATAAAAATGCGATAAAATAAAATTACGATAATTAAAAGTACGATAATTAAAAGTGCGATTAAATAAAATAACAATAAATAAAAGTGCGATAATTAGAAGTGCAATTAAATATAAAATAAAGGAAATTAAATATGAAATAAAAGAATTATGCTTATTTAAACTTCCGTAATCATGATGTTTGACGTGTTGATTTTAGTTTTATGCCCATGGGTTAATTGTCTTTTGTCCTGGATTATTCAATATGTCCGTCTGGTTTTTGTCCATAACAGTCCATCAGTCATAAATATAAATTGCAAGTGTCCTTGTCAAATTATTATTATACCTGAAGATAAATATTCCAACTAATTGGGGATTCGAATTGTAACAAGGTTTTAATACTTTGTTTAATGAATACACCAGGTTATCGACTGCGTGTAAACCAAGGTTTTACTACTTTGTTAACAATTACACCAATTACCCTTGAATGTAATTTCACCCCTGTTTTAATTATTCTAGTGGCTATTAATCCATTCCCGTGTCCGGTTAAATGAACGATTATTCGTACATATAAATACCCCGCCCATCGTGTCCGATCGAGTGTATATGGTAATTTATAGGGACGCCCAATTGTAAATCTTTATATTAACATTAACAAACTTTCATTTAGTTAAACAAATATAAAGCCCATTAATAGCCCATAGTCTAGTTTCCACAAGTGTCGTTCTTTTGTCCAAACCCCAATTATGGTACAAAGCCCAATTACCCAATTTTAATAATTAGCCTAACATCATGATTACTTCGTTTTAAACAAGCATAATAATAACTTAGCTACGAGACATTAATATAAAAAGGTTGAACATAACTTACAATGATTAAAAATAGCGTAGCGTTACACGGACAGAATTTCGACTTACACCCTTACAACATTCGCTAACATACCCTTATTATTAGAATTATAATTAAAATTAAAATATAAATTATAAATATAAATATATATTACTTCGTATGAATGAGAAGAAAAAATGATGATGATTTTGATCAGAATTCGGGTTGATTTATAGCCAGACTTGAAATTTGGGGCTCCGCGACTCGCGGCCAAATACCCTTAAAACTCCGCGAGTCGCGGAGAGGTATTTACATTTTACACCCTTGGAGTTTCCTGCTGCCGACGGTTTTAAATATATATATATAATATATATATAATTAATATAATTAATTATATATTATATTATATTTATATATATAGTTAACTTGTAATTTTTAGTCCGTTGCGTCGAGCGTTAAGAGTTGACTCTGGTCCCGGTTCCGGATTTTCGAACGTCCTCGCGTACAATTTAATATCTTGTACTTTGCGTTTTGAATCTTGTACTCTTGTGATTTTGAGACGTTTCTTATCAATAATTGGAACCTTTTTGATTGTCTTTTGTTCTTTTGAGCTTTTTGGTCGTTTGCGTCTTCAAATCGTCGAATCTGTCTTTTGTCTTCACCTTTTATTATTTAAACGAATATCACTTGTAAATAGAACAATTGCAACTAAAAGCTTGTCTTTCTTGAGGAATAATGCTATGAAATATATGTTCGTTTTTAGCATTATCAAATCTCCTATAATAACCAGCCAGCCCTAAAAATTGGCGTATGTACTTCGGAGTTTTCGGGGTTTCCCACTTTTCAACGGTTTCAATCTTTGTCAGATCTACTTGAATACCTTCTTTGTTCACTATGTGACCGAGGAATTGAACTTCTTCCAACCAAAATGCACACTTTGAAAATTTAGCGTACAGTTTTTCTTTCCTCAACAACTCTAGCACTTTTCTCAAATGTTCTTCGTGCTCTTGATCATTCTTTGAGTAAATAAGTATGTCATCGATAAAAACAATGACAAACTTGTCAAGGTATGGTTCACACACTCGGTTCATGAGGTCCATGAACACAGCTGGTGCGTTAGTCAACCCAAACGGCATAACCATAAACTCGTAATGACCGTAACGCGTCCTGAAAGCAGTCTTCGGAATATCATCCTCCTTCACCCGCATTTGATGATACCCAGAACGTAAATCAATCTTCGAATAAACTGACGAGCCTTGTAGTTGATCAAATAAGTCGTCGATTCTTGGTAGTGGATAACGATTCGTGATGGTAAGTTTGTTCAACTCTCGGTAGTTGATACACAACCTGAATGTACCATCCTTCTTTTTGACAAACAAAACCAGAGCTCCCCATGGTGATGTACTTGGTCATATAAAACCACGCTCTAAAAGTTCTTGTAGTTGGATTTGGAGTTCTTTCATTTCACCGGGTGCGAGTCTGTATGGAGCACGAGCTATTGGTGTAGCTCCTAGTACGAGATCTATTTAAAATTCAATAGATCGATGTGGAGGTAGTACCGGTAATTCTTTCGGAAATACATCGGGAAATTCTTTTGCGACGGGAACATCACTGATGTTCTTTTCTTCAGGTTTAACTTCCTTGATGTGTGCTAGAATGACGTAACAACCTTTTCTTATTAGTTTTTGCGCCTTCATACTACTAATAAGATTTAATTTCGCGTTATTCTTTCCTTCGTACACCATTAAAGGTTTTTCTTTTTCACGCACAATGTGAATCGCATTTTTGTAACAAATGACTTCTGCTCTCACCTTTTTCAACCAGTCCATGCCAATTATTACATCAAAACTCCCTAACTCGTCTGGTATTAAATCAATTTTAAATGTTTCGTCAACCAAATTAATTTCTCTATCCCGACATACTTTATCTGCTGTAATTAGTTTACCGTTTGCTAATTCGAGTAAAAATTTACTATCCAAAGGCGTCAATGGGCAACATAATTTAGCACAAAAATCTCTACTCATATAGCTTCTATCCGCACCCGAATCAAATAAAACATAAGCAGATTTATCGTCAATAAGAAACATACCTGTAACAAGCTTCAGGTCTTCATGCGCTTCTGCCGAATTAATGTTGAAGACTCGTCCACAGCCTTGCCCATTATTATTCCCTTTATTAGGGCATGCTTTGCTGAAATGGCCTGGCTTTCCGCATCCGTAACAAATAATGGAATTATTTGTTCTGTTATTTTTATATGCCTTTGGTCCATAGACATCACACTTTGTTACACTATGTCCGGTTCTATTACACTTGGTACACACTACTACACAGAATTTATCTGGATGAAACCCTCCACACCTTAGACAATTATTGTTCTGATTGTTGTTGCCATTATTGTTATTGATTTGGTTGTTGTTGGGATTGTTATTGTTGTTGGAACGGTTGTTGTAGTTGTTGCTGTTGTTGGGACGTTTGTTGTAGTTATTGTTAGGATTGTGGTTATTATTGCGATTGTTGTTGCGGTTGTTGGGATAGTTGTTGTGATTGTTATTGTTGTTGTACTGGTGATTCTTGTCACCGTTTTCCTCCCACTTCCTCTTGAGTTGTTTCGTGTTGGCTTCTTCAACCGCCTGTTCTTTAATTCTTCCCTCAATCTGATTTATGAGTTTATGAGCCATTCGACTTGCCTTTTGTATGGAAGCGGTCTCGTGTGAACTCACATCTTCTTAAATCCTTACTGGTAACCCTTTTATAAACGCATCCATCTTCTCCTCTTCATCTTCGAACGTTCCTGGACATAATAGGCACAACTCTGTGAATCGTCGTTCATATGTGGTAATGTCGAACCCTTGTGTTCGTAACTCTCTAAGCTCTACCATGAGCTTATTGACTTCGTTTCTAGGACGGTACTGCTCGTTCATCAGTTGCTTGAATGCTGACCACGGTAGTGCGTAAGCAGCATTTTGTCCTACCTGTTTAAGATAGGTGTTCCACCACGTTAACGCAGTACCTGTGAAGGTATGCGTAGCGTACTTAACTTTTTCCTCTTCAGTACACTTACTTATGGAAAACACCGATTCAACTTTCTGGATCCACTATTTCAATCCAATTGGTCCTTCGGTTCTATCGAATTCCAATGGTTTGCAGGCAGTGAATTCTTTGTAGGAGCATCCTACACGATTTCTTGTAGGATTAGTTCCACTACTTGAACCAGAGTTATTGTTGTAATTTTGCATTGCAGGCTGCACTGCGGCTATGTTTGCAGCAAGGAAAACACGGAAGTCTTCCTCGCTCATGTTCAAATTCTGACGAGCAGTCGGTGCCATTTCCTTCAAAAATAGTTAAACGAATTAAGTTAAACATATAGAATTTTAAGAGTAGTCAATTGTATTTCTTAGCATAGTATGAACTCATTTATAAAAGCTTTTTCTTCATATTAGCGTTTTATAGTTTTTAATTCGGGTAGTACCTACCCGTTAAGTTCATACTTAGTAGCTAATATACAATTCAACTACTACAATTCCATATGAAAAAACTGATTATAATAAAATTTCGCATTCAAATTTTATATAATATTTACAACTTACAACACCGCTATTAAACATTTAGGATGAAATATAGCACATAATAACTTTGCTACTCGGCAGCTATAAAGGCATTTCTAGTTAATACGCAAGTTGTTCAGCAAAAGAAATAAAGACACGTAATTCATAAGTCCAAAAACAAGTCATGCATTCTGGTTTTACTAAGACGACTTCCCATCCTTGGTCTTATGGAAAGTAACCGTGTGACCATTGGCTAGGCAGCATGTTGTAATGTCGTCAAAAGGACGAGGGTTTCGTAATGCCCAACAGCCTCGTAGCAATCTAAAAACCTTGTTTCTTACCCCAACTACTGAGTCCATCACTTGTGAGAATGTTTTATTTAAAAATTTCAACCCAATGTTCTTTTTCTCAATTTGATGAGAAGCGAACATTATTAACCCGTAAGCATAACACGCTTCTTTATGTTGCATGTTAGAAGCTCTTTCTAAAGAACGAAGTCCTATTTTGGGATATGTTGAGTCAAAATAGGTTCGTAACCCGTAGCATAAAATTGCATCTGGGTTTCCCGCACTAAATGCCTTAAAGAAAACTTGGCGTAACTTAAAGTCTCCCCAATGTGATATACCCCATCTTTCAAAGGAAAGCCTTTTATAAACTAAGGCATTTCTGGAAAGTCTTTCAAATATTTGACAAGTTAATTTCGCCATAACTAATTGTGCTGATGAATTCTGACTGACTCTAGACAAGATTTCATCAATCATATCCTCTGGTAGGTCTTCTAAAATATTTTGTTGTCTACCCTTAACGTCCATTTTGTGTTTTTATACTGTAAAATAGACAAGGATTAGATTCGTAAAAGATAATTAACAAACAATAAAAGCAATTTTTACATAGAACATAAAAGTACAAGCACACTACAATACTTATAATACACAACATGATTACAACCCTCTAATCTGAATCACTGGTTTCTTCTTCTTCTTCGGACTTGGTTCGTTTTCCTAATTTTCTAGGGATATATGTTGTTCCTCTAATATGAGCCGTCATTTTCCACAATGGTTTAGAAAAACCTGGTGGTTTAGAGGTTCCCGGGTTATTGTTACAATTTAGGAAATACGGACGGTGCCGATACATATAAAGTTCATCGGGGTTGGAATCAGGTTTCTCTATTTTTATACCTTTTCCCTTATTATTTTCTTTTGCTTTATTAATTTGGGTCGAGGTAATTTCTATAACATCATCGAAATCCTCATCGGGATCCGATTCATCGGAAAATTGGTAATCTTCCCAATAATTTGCTTCCTCGGCGGAAACACCATTGACCATTTTTAACGTTGGTCCGTTGGTTGAGGATTTTCTTTTATTTAATCGATTTACTGTAGGTATTAGTATTTCTTCCTCCGGAACCTCTTCTTCTTCCGGTTCCTCTTCTTCCGGTTCCTCCTCTTCCGGTTCCTCCTCTTCTGCTTCCTCTTCGGGAATTTGTGAATCTTCCCAAAGTATATTCGACTCTTCATTATTATTAGGTGAGTCGATGGGATTTGTACTAGTGGTAGACATCTATCACACAATATCAAACATATTAAGAGGTTAATATATCACATAATAATTACATATAGTTTCCAACAAAAGTGTTAATCAATCGTTATTAAAGAAAACACGGTCAAAGTCCAGACTCACTAATGTATCCTAACAAACTCGATAAGACACACTAATGCAAATTTCTGGTTCTCTAAGACCAACGCTCGGATACCAACTGAAATGTCCCGTTCATATTGATTATAAACGTTCCATATTAATTGATTTTGTTGCGAGGTTTTGACCTCTATATGAGACGTTTTTCAAAGACTGCATTCGTTTTTAAAACAAACCATAACCTTTATTTTATCGACAAGGTTAAAAGGACACCACCTAGATTATCAGAAATGATAATCTAAAAATATCACACTTACACACTACCAATACATATTGGTTTACAATATTAATATGTTACAACAAAGTAAATCTCGAATGTAGTTTTAAACAATATTATACAAGCATGCTGACACCAAATCTTGTCCATACATTAGCATGCAACAGTGGAAGCTCTTAATAATCACCTGAGAATAAACATGCTTTAAACGTCAACAAAAATGTTGGTGAGTTATAGGTTTAACCTATATATCAAATTGTAATAATAGACCACAAGATTTCTTCTTTCAATAACATGCAATCTGCATAAAAATCATTCGTATGGTTGAACACCTGGTAACTGACATTAACAAATGCATCTAGAATATCCCCATATATAAATATCGAAGTACTAAAGCAGTTCAAATTCTCTGACTGGGGCTTGTCAACGGCCCATAGATCTATCTTTAGGATTCGCGTCAATTGGTGGCAATTATAATAAACATCAATTCTTAGGTTACCAAGTTCAACAAGGGCGATATCCGGTATAACGATTCAACATAGAATATAGTTTCAATACTTGTGTCTATTTTGTAAATCATTTTCAAAACTTCATGTATTCTCATCCCAAAATATTAGATTTTAAAAGTGGGACTGTAACTCACTTTCACAGATTTTTACTTCGTCGGGAAGTAAGACTTGGCCACTGGTCGATTCACGAACCTATAACAAATTTGTACATATATATCAAAGTATTTTCAAAATATACTTACAACATTTTTAATACGTTTTAATGTTTTAAGTTTATTAAGTCAGCTATCCTCGTTAGTAACCTAAAACTAGTTGTCCACTGTTAGATGTACAGAAAATAAAGCAATATATATTATCTCGAATCAATCCACGACCTCGTGTATCCAAGCCTCAGGCTAGATCACAACTCAAAGTATATATAATATTTTGGAATCAACCTCAACCCTGTATAGCTAACTCCAACATTACTGCATATAGAGTGTCTATGGTTGTTCCGAAATATATATATATAGATGGGTCGATATGATATGTCAAAACATTGTATTCGTGTCTATGGTATCCCAAGATTACATAATATATTAGAATACATGTGTAATACAATATGAGTTAGCTAGGATATGATTAATATAGATTTGTTACCAATTATCACGTAGCTACAATCAAGAAAATTAACCAATCTTGTTTTACCCATAACTTCTTCGTTTTAAATCCGTTTTGAGTGATTCAAGTTGCTATGGTTTCATATTGAATCTAAGTTTATGAATCTAAACAGAAAAAGTATAAGTTTTTAGTCGGAAATACAGGTTACAAGTTGTTTTTTTAAAGGTAGTCATTTCAGTCGAAAGAACGACGTCTAGATGACCATTTTGGAAAACATACTTCCACTTTGAGTTTAACCATGATTTTTGGATATAGTTTCATGTTCATAAGAAAAATAATTTTCACATAAGAATAACTTTTAAATCAAAGTTTATCATAGTTTTTAATTAACTAACCCAAAACAGCCCGCAGTGTTACTACGACGGCGTAAATCCGGTTTTACGGTGTTTTTCGTGTTTTCAGGTTTTAAATCATTAAGTTAGCATATCATATAGATATAGAACATGTGGCTAGTTGATTTTAAAATTCAAGTTAGAAGGATTAACTATTGTTTGCGAACAAGTTTAGAATTAACTAAACTATGTTCTAGTAATTACAAGTTTAAACCTTCGAATAAGGTAGTTTTATATATATGAATCGAATGATGTTATGAAAATCATTACTACCTCAGGTTTTGTGGATAAACCTACTTGAAATGAGAAAAATAGATCTAGCCTCAAAGGATCCTTGGATGGCTTGAAAGTTCTTGAAGTAGGATCATGACACGAAAACAAATTCAAGTAAGATTTCCACTAGAAATAAGATTGTTAAAGTTATAGAAATTGAATCAAAGTTTGAATATGAGTATTACCTTATATTAGAATTATATCTTACTGTAAATAAGAAAGATTTCTTGAGGTTGGATGATCACTCAAAGTGTATTTGCTAGATTGGAAGTAAGCTAGCAAACTTGGAAGTGTTGTTGGTGTGTTCTTGAGTAGTTGTTTTATAACTTGGTTTATGTATGGATTTATGAACTAGATTGAGCTAGATTTTGATGAAGATGATGAAGAACACATAGAACAAAGTAAGAACACTTGAGAGAGAGTAGTTTGATGCATGTAAGTTGCAAAATGAAAGTGTTTGTGGACTTCCTCTTTCACGTGAATATGGAGGTGTCATATAGGCTCCATTAGTTTGTTATTTTGTGAGATATTTCATACTAGATGTTAAATGATGGTTTCCACATGGTTAGGTGACTCACATGGACTGGTAAGAGCTGATAATTGGAGTGTATATACCAATAGTAAATACATTTAGAAGCTAGGTATTGTACGAGTACGAATACGGGTGCATACGAGTAGAATTGTTGATGAAAATGAATGAGGATGTAATTGTAAGCATTTTTGTTAAGTAGAAGTACTTTGATAAGTGTCTTGAAGTCTTTCAAAAGTGTATGAATACATAGTAAAACACTACATGTAAATACATTTTAACTGAGTCGTTAACTCATCGTTAGTCGTTACATGTAAATGTTGTTTTGAAACCTTTAGGTTAACAATCTTGTTAAATGTTGTTAACCCATTGTTTATTATATCTAAAGAGATGTTAAATTGTTACATTATCATGATAATATGATATATAATATATCTTAGTATGATATATATATAGTTAAATGTCGTTACAACGATAATCGTTACATATATGTCTCGTTTCGAAATCATTAAGTTAGTAGTCTTATTTTTACATATATAGTTCATTGTTAATACACTTAATGATATAATTACTTATAATTTAACATAATTAACCAAGTGTATCAATATCTTAATATGATTCATATGTACGTAGTAAGACGTTGTTATAACGATAATCGTTATATATATCGTTTTCGAGTTTCTTAATTCAATAGTCTCATTTTTATGTATATAACTCATTATTAAAATACTTAATGAGATACTTACTTATCATAATATCATGTTAAATGTATATATAACCATATATATGTCATCATATAGTTTTTACAAGTTTTAACGTTCGTGAATCACCGGTCAACTTGGGTGGTCAATTGTCTATATGAAACCTTTTTTAATTAATTAAGTCTTAACAAGTTTGATTGTTTAACATGTTGGAAACATTTAATCATGTAAATAACAATTTCATTTAATATATATAAACATGGAAAAGTTCGGGTCACTACAGAACACACCCTCGCAAACAAACAACATCCGCGTGTCTCGATGTGAGACAATCGAAATCGAAATTCCCCGCCTCACAATAGTCCATAAAGTGGAATAATCCACTGACAATTTCCACGATCACGTTTCCAGACAGGGAAATACAGTATTCACCACCATCTCGAACTCGTACTCACTCGACAGTACTATCTGAGTTTCACACCAACCCAAATTTATACCACGAGAGCACCCGCAATAACAGATACATTCATCACTTCCGTGATCTCAAACTCCACACTTGGTCTCATACCGCACTTTGGTACTACACGAACACCTTACATGAGAAGTCTTACACTTTACTTGATCTAGTACCACGGAAGCTTCCTCGGGCGGCAGTAAAACTCCCCCACTTAGGATTTAGCTCCACATTCTTACCGCAAAGATGAGAACATCTCGCGGAATTACCATTCCACAACACACATGATCATTCTCATCACTAATCATAAACACCGAATCACTACAAATTCACTTTAGGCTCTCAGAACCGTCATACAAAATTATCAGAGATGTCGTACACGCGACGACTTCGCACCTTCATACCACAAATCACAATCGACTACCTTAATAGTTCGCAAAGAGAACCCCACCAAAGTCCCACATACGTCTCTATGCCAAAGCATACGTCACTCCGATAAATCAGTTGTGCATCTCAGTCGAGATCACCCGACCTTCCACTCAACGAACCTTTACTAACAATTGCTCACCCTCATAGAAAAGAGTGACCAATCCGACACAATAATTGCATCGACCGCAATATCATCACTTCATCATAACCTTCGGTCTTAACCGAACATCAAGTCCGTCACCGGCTCGCCGATCATCTTCGCCCGTTTATCACAAGAGCAACCAGATTCGCTCATCCGTCACTTCATAGGAAGTATTTACCGCAATGCCCTCTAACTTCGACTTTCGCAACCACCGAATTAATATCACCCATTGATCACTATTGTAATCTCCTCTGCTTCCAAGGGTATCTCACGGGAACCCTAAGCACAAAGTGATCACACGACTAGCGGAGTTTGACATTTCACTAGCAGTATAATGAGGCACCTGACGCAGTGTCATGCAGACTCCCACCACAATCTACCGAAATTTAGAAACTCGATCTTTAGGTTTTATACACCCGATGTCACCCATTTCTCCACAATAATGACCCGAAGTCATACCTACCCGACAAACCTTACGGTTTATTGTCTTCTCGAAAGTTCCTAGCGATCACACGCTAGCCACAATTTCCACAAGGCCAAAACAATATAGCCTCACGAACACTTTTATCTAACACCAAAGAGATGCTTGGAAACACCAAGTCTTATACCCTTCCGCACATCGGCACGACCACCACAACAAGGGATATTCCGTTAGGAATGTTACCCTATAATCCGTAACACGCTAACACACTAACACAATCATCGTC
Organism: Rutidosis leptorrhynchoides; assembly: GCF_046630445.1. Lineage (NCBI taxonomy): Eukaryota > Viridiplantae > Streptophyta > Magnoliopsida > Asterales > Asteraceae > Rutidosis > Rutidosis leptorrhynchoides. Next base: position 164,914,740 of record NC_092338.1, on the reverse strand, counting down.
ATACGAGTCCCACTCCCATGAGTTTAATGACCCAAAGACTCCCCGATTTGCCAATTCCAAGGCGGCTTACAACTAGAATCCTTACACGATCCTCTAACCACACACTCAACTGAGTGCAACCCCAAATCACAATCATTAGACTTATCGTATTCCATTACCGAATTTAAGTCCTCGACGCACACACATACATACAATAATCGGTCATCCTAGTTACGATGGTTAACTACAACCAATTATGATCTCAAATAATGCACCCACTACGTAGGGTGACTAAATATGCGCCGAACTCGTGAATTGGCTCACTCACTTAACTAACCGAATCCACCGTAACAATTTCCGACCCACAACGAATCCGTGGTGACAACAAGCATATAACCCGAGACCACTATATCCTAGGAACCAATAAAAGTTTCCTAACTCGTCCCGATTCTACCCCAACCATGCCACGTTTCGTCCGCTCGGTACTCGTCATGTCATGCTTGGTGCCAAGATACACGGTTGTAATAATGGTGATCAGTCACTATTACAATTGTGTACCTTACCATTTTCACATGGTCACACAAAGTACTTTACCCGGACTGACGCGACATTCACACAAAATAACACGCGATAACTCCTAGTACCCGAATGACCAAAGTCCTTACCGTGAACTTGATCACTCAAACCGCCAAACATGCGAATCTCTCCAATAGATTCGTCTCTAGGACACCGCACCAATAGATACCTGTATATACACATATATACAATATATTAATAGATATTCACAAGTACACCGCAACTACAAGTAAACCGACAACCAAGGCGACTATCACTAAAACAACGTCCAAGTTTGACTACTTACATTAGGCACTAGCAATCTAAGGCACTAATTTACTCACGAAATAAGGCCCCACGTAATCCCGCATTGGACAAACACAAGTCCTAGTTAGTCACCTACTCTAAGGCACTAACAAATCTCAATCCGACCCGTATTCCTACAAGTCCCGCAAATAATGCATAACCGCCAATAAGTCTAAGACTAGGCACCTATTCCAAGGTCACCTAATTCCCTTAGAATATGCTCTGATACCACTTGTAACGACTCAACCCGTTATCCAACCGAGTACGCAGCAAATTTTTTTTTATATGACAGAAGTGTGCACAGCGCGCTCCATTGCCTGTGCGCGGCGCGCTCAAGGCTTGGTCAGCTTCTGTCCAAAATTTCCAATTTTCAATTAAAGATCTCCCACTTCCCGGCACTTTTAGACGAAACGCTTTTCACAGCGCATTATAATAAACAAGACTAACACGTTCCAATAATAAAACGAGTTTTACGACACCATACCCACATCGACCATTTTACGACTTTCGTACAAAATACAAGTTTCAATCCCAATTTACATTTAGACGAGTTAGGACTCTATAACCTAACCCGATACCAAGAGCATAATCCCGGGGACTACCAAATCCCCAATCCGCGTTCGCATATCTAAAAGCTACCCCATCGAGCCCAAGCGCTCCTACGCAACTAGTCTAACAACTAGCTAGCCTCATAACACAATACCTGAAAAAGGTAAACAACAAGAGGGGTAAGCATAAAGTTTAGTGAATGCAATAATTATACATATACATATATAATCTACTTACTTGCAATCACTTACACAATTACCGCATACACGCTAGCAATATAATTAGCATACCATCGCAAAGTATAACGCTAAATCTCCAATACGCAAGCTAGCACAAACAATAGCATATAACTCGAACAATATAACATGCTACACTACAACACATAACCATGGTTAACCAAAGTACAAAAGGGAACGATTCTCGCGAATGAACCGTTAGCCACGCAGACGCCACTAGTATGCATCACTAGTCTCTTGAGTGGTATCGAACGCCCGAACTTTAAACCCACCCATCACATGAAATGTGGTATCGAACTCCTTAAACCCACACTTCACGCCCGCACACATACATATGATATGGTATCGAATGCCCGAACTTTAAACCCATATCACATGCCACACATAAATATGAGGTATCGAACGCCCGAACTTTAAACCCTCATCCTATGCCAACACGATGTGGTATCGCATACCCGAACTTAAAACCCACATCGCATTTTGCACAAGTAAATACATTACATACACACATGTATAATTATTTCACTCACCTTGGAATGCCTGCACACGTCACGTATAACATGATCTCCGTCCTCAAATCCGAGCAAGTAACCACCTATATCACACATAGGTACAATATACACATAAATAGTCATTCTCTAAAAGAGAACCCGATACAAACATCCCTTAACCGAAAGATTACACCTTGCTCGCCAAAACCCTCCCATTTAACACCTAATGGACACAAACCAACTACCACTTCGGGTGGTAATTTAAACCCACTCAACAAAGTACAATTTAACCCAAATTATACTTGACACCAATTAGACCAACCTAGGTGAAAGGACCCGTCCTAATCCATCTAGACGAAGTCACCAACAACTGGTTCCATTGCGATGATCGACTCCAAATACTGTCTTTAAAATGATCAAATGCACAGCGGAATGTTTCTTTCATACCTGAGAATAAACATGCTTTCAAGTATCAACCAAAAGGTTGGTGAGTTCATTAGTTTAACATAAATAATCATTTCCAATATTTTAATAGACCACAAGATTTTCATTTCTCATAAACATACGTCCCATGCATAGAGACAAAAATCATTCATATGGATTGAACACCTAGTAACCGACATTAACAATAAGCATATAAGAATATCCCCATCATTCTGGGATCCTCCTTCGGACATGATATAAATTTCGAAGTACTAAAACATCCGGTACTTTGGATGGGGCTTGTTGGGCCCGATAGATCTATCTTTAGGATTCGTGTCAATTAAGGTGTCTGTTCCCTAATTCTTAGATTACCAGACTTAATAAAAAGGGGCATATTCGATTTAATAATCCAACCATAGAATGTAGTTTCGATTACTCGTGTCTATTTCGTAAAACAGTTATAAAAGCAGCGCATGTATTCTCAGTCCCAAAAATATATATTGCAAAAGCATTTAAAAAGGGATTAATGAAACCCACACATATAAATATTGTAAAACAGTTAATAAAGCATTTGCATGTATTCTCAGCCCAAAAATGTAAAGAGTAAAAGGGGAGCAAATGAAACTCACCATACTGTATTTTGTAGTAAAAATACATATGACTATATTGAACAATGCAGGGTTGGCCTCGGATTCACGAACCTATATCAATTGTATATCTATTAAAACTTATAATAGAAAACTCATAATCTCATTTATTAATTATATAACATTTATGTGTTTGTAGTTATATGAATATAATATTTAATTTTTATTTTATACATAGACTTTGTTTATATGTATTATAACTTAAATTATATATTATATATCTATTTTGTATATATATACATTGAAAAATAATTAATATTTATTTATTTAGTTATATTAATATATCTATATATATTTATATATGTTTTAGTATTATATATAAAAAAATATAGTTTGTTATATGTAATATTGTTCATAACAATAATACTAATCTGAATGAAATTTTAATAATTATAATACTTTATTAAAAATGTTAATTTTTGATAAACAGATAATTTCAATATAATGGTAGTGATAATCATATTAATAAAAATGATGATAATATTAATGATAATACTTTATGTTAATAATAATAATAATATTAATAGTAAAAATAACAATAATAATTATAACTTGATATTATAATAATAATGATACTAATTATAATAACTATCTTAATAATAATAGTGGTAATATAATAATACTTACAATTGTAATTATAACGATATCACTAATATTTAATAGATTTTAGTATGTTAGTAATCATAATAGCTAACTTAACAAAACTAATAATAATATTCAAATTTGTAACTATAATTACAATGATATAATAATGATAATTAATACTTGTATTTGTAATAATAATAACAATATTAATGATTATAATACTAATAACAATAATAATAATAACTAATGATAACAATACTAATAATAATAATAGTAATACTTACTAATAATAACATTAATAACAATAACAATAACAATAACAATAACAATAACAATAACAATAACAATAACAATAACAATAACAATAACAATAACAATAATAATAATAATAATAATAATAATAATAATAATAATAATAATAATACCTTTGGAAAGCCTATTTAAAAAAAATGCACCAAGCGAGGATTGAACTCAAGACCTCTCGAAACCCGACACCAACACCCTACCATTCCTCCATTTCAATGTATCTGATTTATTTCCCAATACTATATATATAATCTGCATTCTTTCTGTTTCATATTTTTTTACTTCTTCTTCACAAATCAATCGAACAACATATCAAAACCAACACTAAATTAAATTGTTTGTTTGATTTAAAATACATAATTGGAACATAAACGAGTTGTTGTGATAAATAAATAATTAACAGAACCGTAAATAGAATAATGAAAACAGCTGCAGTGGCTCGATAAAAAAACTCAATCAATTTTCAAATTTGTAAACGTTTTGGATCAAAATTTCCAATTGAATTTGATAGTATAACGCTCCTAGAAACTTTAGAAATTATTAATTTTAACAGAAACATTAAAACAAAAACGAATTTTGTGAAGAACCCAAAGTTTGACTTTTTCAGAAATATCCTTTGACTCGAAAATTCGGATTCAATAGAAAGAATTAGTGTTTGAAACTTTGCAGATAGTTTTAACACATGATTTCTAACATCGCTGCATTTATGGATTTTAAAAATTCAAAACGAATTCGGGTTTTGGTTAAAAAGTGGAAGAACAGAGATAAAACGGGTTTCGTTTTTATTTTCTGTTTTAATTTGCTATTTGGAGATATAATTGATATTGGTATTGAATATAGACTGATCCATAGCACCTGAAAACCGACTGATTTATAGAAGAATTATGATTGTCGATTTATAATACTCAGACAAATAAAAGAACATGAAAGAAAGATTAAAAAAAATAAAGGCAGACTATGATTGCTAACAGAAATTGTTTTGTAGCTAATTTGCAATCAACATCAAACAGACATGGTACAAATCAATACAGTTAGATAGCAATGTGCAACTGAATTGAATTATTCAGATATTCAGATATATATATATATATATATATATATATATATATATATATATATATATATATATATATATATATATATATATATATATATAGATTCCATATTTAATTAATTGATATTAATAATTAATATTAATAATAAAAATATTAATAATTATTGAATTAATGATAATAATAATTATAAAAATAACATTAATATAACAAATTATATGTATTGGATTTCATAATGATAATATTAATAATTATAATACTTGTAATAATAATACAATAATTAATAATAATAATAATAATTTCAATAAGTTTAATAATAATTAAAATGAAAATGATAATATTATTAATTATACTAATATAAATTCTAATGTTTAATAACATTAATACTATTAAATGATATTAATAATAGATATATATAGCAATTTATACATATCAATTTCATATTTATATTATAATATTATTAATACTGGTATTAATATGTATTATAATATTACTACTGAAAGTAATATTAATATAACAACTTGTAATAAAATTTAATATACTAACCTTATTAATTCTGTAATACTTATTTTCTATGATAACATATTTGAATATTTAATACTTATAAATAATATTAATTATGTATAGAAGTCATATATGTATATAACTAGATTCATTTTATTAATAGCTTAATCATTTTGTGTTTTTTTTTCTATACATTTTCAATTCAAAGGATTATATTTTAATTTATTAATACAACTTAATATGCACTCTTATATTTATACATGTATATATATTTACATATTTATTTATACACAACTGTTCGTGAATCGTCGGAAATAGTCACAGGTTAAATGAATATATGAAACAGTTCAAAGTTTTTGAGATTCAATTTAACGGACTTTGCTTATCGTGTCGAAATCAATAAAGATTAAGTTTAAATTTGGTCGGAAATTCCCGGGTCATCACAGTACCTACCCGTTAAAGAAATTTCGTCCCAAAATTTGAGTGAGGTAATCATGGTTAACAATAAAAATGTTTTCATGACCAATATGAGTTGATAATTAGAGTTTTATCATCATTAAGTAATGTGGATAAAATGATTCGATTAATCGAATCGTATGAAAGAAGTTATCACAAAAGAGTGAAAAGTTTAGTCTTAACTTTTGACGTAGTCACGATTGAATTTAGAAAATAAGGCGCATCTTAACCTTTTACGTTGTCTTGATTGGATTCCGGAATTCAAGGGATTTAAAAGAAAATCTTGAAAATCTATAAGATCTGATTCTTAGGCGAATAAGGAAAATAAGATCTCTAAAATTAAATACGGTGATCCGCCTCGATTACTCTGTCTGATATTTCCCTTATAAATTAAGCTCTTTCGTTCCCTTATTCTCACCATTTCTATACAATCCACAAATTCAAAAGATTATGAAAATGTTTAATCCAATTCTGATCCTTGTCCTTATCCTCACTATCGCAACAATCATTCTCCTTTTCCAATTACCATCGGAGGAATCTGTTTTCTTCTACTTCGCCCTCGGGGTTATAATGTTTTTAATTCTCCCGTGTCTTTATGTTGCGATAAACATTGATATACAAGGTTTGTAATTCCTGTGTTTGTGATCGGCTTTATATTTTCCCTTATTTTTCGGAGCTCCGTGTTCTTATTTTCTCTTCCCAACTCCAAGTGAAGCGAACAATGATCCAGAATTCGTAGATATAGAGTTTCAAATGATTATAATGTTCTAAGCATGGTGGAGCGTGATAGCACGATTTGATTTTCAAATTTATCAAAATTACAGAAGATAGAACTATCAAAAATATATTCTTCTTGATATGTTCGGAGGTTATGTAGAATGAAAGAGTTATGTAACATGACACATGATGACGTTATGGTCTGTGAATCATCTCGTTTCATTAGAAACTCAGCATGACTTACTGTAATATAATCACGTTGATCAAGTGTCATTATATTATACTAACTCATGCATCAGTTCCCAATACTACTTCAAAACATTCGTATTTTAAACTCGAAAGTTTACAGAATATAGAAACAAATAGTTTCTCATATGATGTAACACTGATAGCTCAAAGAGATAAATGATTTCAGATAAGAATAATTATAAAAATATCTTCAGAATTATGGAGGATATTTATAATGATAGATACGATGATATCTTGGATTTTCTAATATCGAAGGATGATGAAGAAGATTTATCCTTAAGGGTTTAGATTCTGATGCACGATGTTGGCTAAGGATTTCATCAGATATAGAATCATCAAGATTTTTAATGTACAAGTTTAGTCCTTGTGATTTGTTCAGAGACTCCTTCATGGTTAGCTCAATCTGTTTTCCAGTTCCAAAGTTTCTGAGCTTTTCCAACATACTATTCTTTATCGTCAAAATTCCGACGACTAAAGTCATTTACAGTTGCCTACAGTTTCTGCTGCTTCATTCAGCTTTTTCAACATTCAGAGTATCGATTCGTAAACTCGGTGCCTTTTCAAAATTTCAGAATGGAAGATCATAGTTCTAAGAGATAAATGTTATATGGATACATATAACTGTTGATGTAGATATGCTGTGAGTTTTCAAAGTACTGATTTCTGATTCCCGGTTATTGGTATGGCAGTTCTAGTTACAAGATGCGGATGAGTATATGATAGGGTTTCAATGAATAAATATAATGATTTATCAGAGAGATTTAAGGCAAGAAGCAACGAGGTTGCTGGTACGTCTGTTGGTAATATGGTCGAATATAAAAAGTTCCCCGGTAACAATAAAAGAGTACACATATAAATAAATGTTATAATAAGGTTGTTTCGAACGAAAAGTCAAAGTTGACTTGCTGGAGCTGTGACAAAATGAGCTACTTTGGAAAGGGATTGTAAAGTTATTTTTGGTAATAACAATACCAAAGGAGCTAGCACAGATACATGTTACATGTTTACTCAGGTTCCGAGTGTCTTCAGGTGCATAGCTATATGCATCACTCTTTCCTTCCGTAAATGATGTGCGGTTGGTTCATCCTCTCGATTGAGATGTTTTCAAGAATCATGAAAGGTTTGAACGCAGATTGTAATCATCAAGATACAAATGAGGTTTAAGATGAAATCAAGTGGCAAACTTGAATAATTGTTTAGTTTCATATGTTATAATTAATATTTTAATTCATTTTTATTTGTCCAATGTTATTACTCCACAGTCGATAGTCCACTGTTTACAATTCAATAATTCATATATAGTTTAATATATAATATTCAAATTAATTAATACGCATCGTGACCCGTATTCGTCTCAGACTCGATCACAACTCAAAGTATATATATTATTATAGAATCAACCTCAACCCTGTATAGAGAACTCGACCATTACTGCATATAGAGTGTCTATGGTGGTTCCGAATAATATATATAGATGCGTCGATATGATATGTCAAAACCTTGTATACGTGTCCCGATATTGAAGGTGTGTAAAATAAATAACAGAAATTAAATAACGGTAAATAAAGTGCGTAAAGTAAATAACAGAAATTAAATGACGATAAATAAAATTGCGGGAATGTAAATTGCGATAATTAAATTGCGATAAATAAACTGCTATAAATAAAATGTAATCAGTTAGCTAGGAACAGTTAGCTAGGATCTTGTTAGCATGGTTTCTTAACAAAATTTCATATTGGTAATTAGTCTGTTTCTAATAAATTTTTATTGTATTCATTATTTCTTCATTATGCCACTTGTTGGGTTCTAGTAAGTCAAAATCCAAATATGAAATTGAATTTGAATGAAAATGGTTATTCTGTGGTGAACAGATACGTATATCGGTGGATGTAAGTAGGATAATAAATGACCGTTGAATTAGATTCAAAGAATGTACAGTGTAACTTATTAATGTGAAATCTAAATATTCCTCGGGTATTACCTACCCGTTAAAATATTTTCACCATTAACAGTTTGTACAAAAGAATTTTTAATTACAATCTTTATGAAAACATACTTAAATATATATTTTCTTCAGATGTAATTATAGATTTAATGAGTCGATATGATATTAAACTCATTTGATTTACCGTTTGAACAAGAATATATAATCTCTAAAACATTAGAGTTTACATAATCATCATGTCGAACGAAGATAAATGATGTAGAACGTCATGTGAAACGATGATTATACTCGAGGTACAGAATGAGATGTCGAAGCTGGTGATGCGGATGTTGTTGTTGGTGGTACTAGTGTTGTTGATGCTAAGGTTGGTGATGTGACTGGTGTTGGTGATACTGCTGGTGCTTGCAAACTGTGTACCGTGCTCTCTAAAGTTAACACTCGAGCTCGGAGTTCTTTAACTTCTTCTACTAACCCTGGTTGGTTATCAGTGTAGGGTAGAGATTGGATATCTTCTCAAGTTCCGTTAATGGTAGTCTCAAGACGAAAAATTCTGGCAAAAAGGGTATAAACGGTGTTGCGAACAGGTTCGCCGGTGAGCGGGTCGAGTACTCCAAGGTTAGGTGGTAGATTCGATTCATGATATGGAGTACCTTCTTCCTTTCTCCATAGGGTGAGTATGTCGCGAACCCACCCCCATTTTCTCCAGTAATCACGATAGTTGATTGATTGGTGTGCTCCTGTCACACTGTCTTCGGAGTCAGAGGAACTTGGTCGATTCGTAGAGGCCATCTTACGCGATCTCAGGAAAGATTTTTGATATGAATAGTTTAGTGACAGTAATTGATAGTTGGATGGTATTCTCAATGCATAATTTACATAGATATATATAGTACCAGGATCCCTTAAATTAAGGAGAAATTTACGAGAGATATCAGGCAAGGTCTACAGTAACAGATACGCTAATATATGAATTGTCAGATACGCTAAGATATGAATTTTGTCTATACACTTTTCATGCAATCATTGTAGTAAGACGTGTCTAGACTAAGAATGATAGGCAGGTAATTACCTAAGGATGATAAACAGATGATTTTCGGCAAAAATGATAAGCAAAACTTTTGACATGCAGACACGGTCGAAGTCCAGACTTACTAATGCATCCTAACGACTATCAGTTAGACACACTAATGCAAGACCTGGTTCACTAAGACCACCGCTCTGATACCAACTGAAAGGACCCGTCCTAATCCATCTGGACGAAGTCACCAACAACTGGTTCCATTGCGATGATCGACTCCAAATACTGTCTTTAAAATGAGCAAATGCACAGCGGAATGTTTCTTTCATACCTGAGAATAAACATGCTTTCAAGTGTCAACCAAAAGGTTGGTGAGTTCATTAGTTTAACATAAATAATTATTTCCAATATTTTAATAGACCACAAGATTTTCATTTCTCATAAACATACGTCCCATGCATAGAGACAAAAATCATTCATATGGATTGAACACCTGGTAACCGATATTAACAATAAGCATATAAGAATATCCCCATCATTCCGGGATCCTCCTTCGGACATGATATAAATTTCGAAGTACTAAAACATCCGGTACTTTGGATGGGGCTTGTTGGGCCCGATAGATCTATCTTTAGGATTCGCGTCAATTAGGGTGTCTGTTCCCTAATTCTTAGATTACCAGACTTAATAAAAAGGGGCATATTCGATTTAATAATCCAACCATAGAATGTAGTTTCGATTACTCGTGTCTATTTTGTAAAACAGTTATAAAAGCAGCGCATGTATTCTCAGTCCCAAAAATATATATTGCAAAAGCATTTAAAAAGGGATTAATGAAACCCACACATATAAATATTGTAAAACAGTTAATAGAGCATTTGCATGTATTCTCAGCCCAAAAATGTAAAGAGTAAAAGGGGAGCAAATGAAACTCACCATACTGTATTTTGTAGTAAAAATACATATGACTATATTGAACAATGCAGGGTTGGCCTCGGATTCACGAACCTATATCAATTGTATATCTATTAAAACTTATAATAGAAAACTCATAATCTCATTTATTAATTATATAACATTTATGTGTTTGTAGTTATATGAATTTAATATTTAATTTTTATTTTATACATATACTTTGTTTATATGTATTATAACTTAAATTATATATTATATATCTATTTTGTATATATATACATTGAAAAATAATTAATATTTATTTATTTAGTTATATTAATATATCTATATATATTTATATATGTTTTAGTATTATATATATAAAAAATATAGTTTGTTATATGTAATATTGTTCATAACAATAATACTAATCTGAATGAAATTTTAATAATTATAATACTTTATTAAAAATGTTAATTTTTGATAAACAGATAATTTCAATATAATGGTAGTGATAATCATATTAATAAAAATGATGATAATATTAATGATAATACTTTATGTTAATAATAATAATAATATTAATAGTAAAAATAACAATAATAATTATAACTTGATATTATAATAATAATGATACTAATTATAATAACTATCTTAATAATAATAGTGGTAATATAATAATACTTACAATTGTAATTATAACGATATCACTAATATTTAATAGATTTTAGTATGTTAGTAATCATAATAGCTAACTTAACAAAACTAATAATAATATTCAAATTTGTAACTATAATTACAATGATATAATAATGATAATTAATACTTGTATTTGTAATAATAATAACAATATTAATGATTATAATACTAATAACAATAATAATAATAACTAATGATAACAATACTAATAATAATAGTAATACTTACTAATAATAACATTAATAACAATAACAATAACAATAACAATAACAATAACAATAACAATAACAATAACAATAACAATAACAATAACAATAACAATAACAATAACAATAACAATAACAATAACAATAACAATAATAATAATAATAATAATAATACCTTTGGAAAGCCTATTTAAAAAAAATGCACCAAGCGAGGATTGAACTCAAGACCTCTCGAAACCCGACACCAACACCCTACCATTCCTCCATTTCAATGTATCTGATTTATTTCCCAATACTATATATATAATCTGCATTCTTTCTGTTTCATATTTTTTTACTTCTTCTTCACAAATCAATCGAACAACATATCAAAACCAACACTAAATTAAATTGTTTGTTTGATTTAAAATACATAATTGGAACATAAACGAGTTGTTGTGATAAATAAATAATTAACAGAACCGTAAATAGAATAACGAAAACAGCTGCAGTGTCTCGATAAAAAAACTCAATCAATTTTCAAATTTGTAAACGTTTTGGATCAAAATTTCCAATTGAATTTGATAGTATAACGCTCCTAGAAACTTTAGAAATTATTAATTTTAACAGAAACATTAAAACAAAAACGAATTTTGTGAAGAACCCAAAGTTTGACTTTTTCAGAAATATCCTTTGACTCGAAAATTCGGATTCAATAGAAAGAATTAGCGTTTGAAACTTTGCAGATAGTTTTAACACATGATTTCTAACATCGCTGCATTTATGGATTTTAAAAATTCAAAACGAATTCGGGTTTTGGTTAAAAAGTGGAAGAACAGAGATAAAACGGGTTTCGTTTTTATTTTCTGTTTTAATTTGCTATTTGGAGATATAATTGATATTGGTATTGAATATAGACTGATCCATAGCACCTGAAAACCGACTGATTTATAGAAGAATTATGATTGTCGATTTATAATACTCAGACAAATAAAAGAACATGAAAGAAAGATTAAAAAAAATAAAGGCAGACTATGATTGCTAGCAGAAATTGTTTTGTAGCTAATTTGCAATCAACATCAAACAGACATGGTACAAATCAATACAGTTAGATAGCAACGTGCAACTGAATTGAATTATTCAGATATTCAGATATATATATATATATATATATATATATATATATATATATATATATATATATATATATATATATATATATATATATATATATATATATATATATATATATATATATATATATATATATATATATATATATATATATATAGATTCCATATTTAATTAATTGATATTAATAATTAATATTAATAATAAAAATATTAATAATTATTGAATTAATGATAATAATAATTATAAAAATAACATTAATATAACAAATTATATGTATTGGATTTCATAATGATAATATTAATAATTATAATACTTGTAATAATAATACGATAATTAATAATAATAATAATAATAATAATAATAATAATTTCAATAAGTTTAATAATAATTAAAATGAAAATGATAATATTATTAATTATACTAATATCAATTCTAATGTTTAATAACATTAATACTATTAAATGATATTAATAATAGATATATATAGCAATTTATACATATCAATTTCATATTTATATTATAATATTATTAATACTGGTATTAATATGTATTATAATATTACTACTGAAAGTAATATTAATATAACAACTTGTAATAAAATTTAATATACTAACCTTATTAATTCTGTAATACTTATTTTCTATGATAACATATTTGAATATTTAATACTTATAAATAATATTAATTATGTATAGAAGTCATATATGTATATAACTAGATTCATTTTATTAATAGCTTAATCATTTTGTGTTTTTTTTTCTATACATTTTCAATTCAAAGGATTATATTGTAATTTATTAATACAACTTAATATGCACTCTTATATTTATACATGTATATATATTTACATATTTATTTATACATAACTGTTCGTGAATCGTCGGAAATAGTCACAGGTTAAATGAATATATGAAACAGTTCAAAGTTTTTGAGATTCAATTTAACGGACTTTGCTTATCGTGTCGAAATCAATAAAGATTAAGTTTAAAATTTGGTCGGAAATTCTCGGGTCATCACACTAGGTCTTAACACTAAATTACTACTTAGGTAGCAATCATTTCAAACATCATGTATACCAAAAACCCCAACACGTGCAATATTGACCCATATTGCTTTTGACCAAGTTTGACTTATGTTAAAATGCCATTTTAACTCAAAATCACTTCCCACGATTACTTTCATTCAAAAATGTCATTTAACACTTAATAAAAGTGTTTAACATCCATTTAATCCAAAATTAGTGTCATTACCAAATTCTACCCAATCAAAGTCAACCCATTTTGACACAAGTTCCAAAAATGCCTAAAATCACTAACGGCCAGTGATTATATTTTCAAAACACCAATTAACTCCTAAATCAAGTATTTACACACTTGATTCACTAAACCTTGACTCAAGACTCATTTCGACCCCAAACCAAGTCAACATCGATTTTGACTAGCAAAACTTGTTCTTAAGAACATCAAAACACTAACACATTATAATCTAGTGATTTAACACCCAAACCATGACAAATGCTTCCAAATTCGTCATCAAACCCTAAACCCACAATAATCGGGTTTACTTACACTAGCAATACAACAAAACCCCCAATTTCATGACAAATGGGGTTTAGAACCCCAACAAGCTCAAACCCTAAACATAAACAAGAGTCTTACAATTAAATTCGGAGTTAGGGCTTACCAACACTACCAAAACATAGCCAAGAACGAGATGAACAACTTTAACAACCGAGCTTTTGATCGATTCAAGCTTCTTCTTCTCCAAAACCCCAAATCTCTCTCTAGAACTCTCTCTCTCTCTAAGATAGATGAGAGTGTTTGTGGATGTGAAAGTGATCCAAAATTGGATCCAAGTCTGATAATAAGCCTACAGATCCGTCCTCAAGTAAAAAGACCAAAAAGCCCCTCATTTAACTCAAAATAGAAAAAGGCAGAAAACGTGTTAGGTAGACCTTTTGTGGCGCTTTCAGGTGCACACATTTTCTGACACTTTCAGGAACATTTCTTGACGCAGAAAATTCAGGGTGTTACAGTTTCATTCAAAAACGTCATTTAACCCTAAACAAAAGTGTTTAACATCCATTTATCCAAAATTAGTGTCATTACCAAAATTTGACCCAATCGAAGTCAACCCATTTTGACCAAAGTCATAAAAACGCCCAAAATCACTAACGATTAGTGAGTATATTTCCAAAACACTAATTAACACCTAAACCAAGTATTTACATACTTGATTCACTAAAAAATAAAGAACACTTGACCCATTTCAACACAAAACCCATTTGGGCCTAAACTAGAGTTTACAACCAAAATCAAGTCAACACAACACCAAGATCACTAGTACACAAGTGTTCTAAGGTTTAAACCAACACATGAAATACCCAAACTTACAATTTCATCAATCAAAACCCTAAGTCACCAATTTGGGTTTACTTACATGAATCTTACCCAAAACCCCCAAAATCACAAGAAGTGGGTTCTACAACTCATCACTAACATAAACTCTAACCCAAACAAGAATCAAACAATGAAAATCAGAGTTAGAACTTATCACCACTACCAAAATGTAGCTAGGAACGAGATGAACAACTTTAACACTAGCACTTTGGTGAGATTTCCACTTCTTCTCTAAATCAAGCTTTCTCACTCTAAAAGTCACCCTCTCTCGCTCTCTAAAATAAGATGGGAGTGTTTGTGTATGTGAAGAGTGAGATAGAGATAAGGTTTGGATCAGTTTTGGGGCTTAAATCCCGTCCACAAGTGAAAAGACTCAAATGCCCCAAATTAAACCCCAAAAACGAGTTTAAAATGGTCATTCTGCACATCTGTCGCGTTTCGCGACTACCTGTCACGTTTCGCGACACACCAAACGCGATACACCCTACCAAAACGTGACAATTCAACCAGGACCAGGCTTTTTAAGGCTGTCGCGTTTTGACCATGTTTGTCGCGTTCCACGACGTACCAAAACGCGACAAGTGTGCTCCAAACGCGATAACTGCAGTTCTCAGCTTCCATTTAAAAGTTCAGGGACTGAGGTTTACAGATTTTGATTCTGATGTAAATTCTGAAAATGAATAAGTATTAGGTTGACTTTCAGTGACACTTTTTGATACACACTTTTACTGACACTTTCTGATGACACTTCTGATGTATAAAATTCAGGGTGTTACAACTCTCCCCCATTTAAATTAGATCACGTCCCCGTGATCTCTGTCACTTAACCAACCGGAACCACACTATATGCTCCTCCGACAAACAACCAAACTCGATGTTCATAGCATCTTTCGTTAATCTGAATACTCCACCACACGCTAATAGTCATTAGCTTGCATTACCGCAGCAAGCGGTATCTCAAATACTCAACGTTCAAGACACCCACTTAGGAAATACGGAAAAAACCATATATCCCTTCAAGTTCTCTTGGATACCACTCGCAACAAGCTACCTCCATAACTACATCACCCAATGCGGTCTACTAAGTCCACTACGCTGTGAACCAAGTCTTGCATTAATCCAAATCGAGAAGGCTCTATGCCTCATTAAAACTCCGTACTTCATTGGTTCAAAAACACATCACTCAACCAGTCAATCACTAATGTTCTCTGAATCTAGAATCAACTTCCCTCGTCACCACCATCGGGTTATTCCTTCAATGAAGGAATTTCAGTATCACCAAATAATCACGCTAGGGACACAACTTTCCCATCAATCGACCCGCACACAACCATCCACCACTAGATTAATCCAGGACGACAATAATACATCACGAGCTAGACAACATGTCAACACTCGACACAGGTTTCTCCTCTAAACCCTACAACACAACCACGCAAGACGGATTCCTAGTACTAGCATGGAAACTATTCGTATACAAGAATCCCGTCAATAGCAAATTATCATCACAACAAATTTGCAATTCGCTACACGACCTACAAAAATATTCATCAACGCCTGGTGAATCCTCCTACCTAGCCCGCCCGTTAAGGATGGTCTAGACATTTCAATGCAACTAGCGGGTCACATCACTAGAGAACACATCCTCACAAACAAACAACAACTGCGTGTCTCTATGTGAGACAATCAGAACTGGCACTCCCCGCCTCATAATTATCCATAAGGTGGAATAATCCACTGACAATTTCCACGATCACATTTCCCGACAGGAAAAATACAGTATCCACCACAATGTCTAACTCCTACTCACTCAACAGTACTATCCAAGTTTATATCACGAGAGCACCCGCAACAATAGTTACATTCCCTCACGTCCGTGATCTCAAACTTCACACTTGGTCTCTTATCGCACTTGGTATTGTACGACCACCTTACACAAAAAGACTTACGCTTCACTTGATCTAACAACACCGGAGATTCCTCGGGCGGCAGTAAAAACTCCCCCACTTAGGATTCAGCTCGACATTCTTACCGCCAAGATGATAACATCCCGCGAAATTGTCATTTCATGACACACATGACCATTCTCATCGTTGGTCATACACACCAAATCACCGAAAATTCACTTTAGGCTCTCAGAGCCGTCATATACAATCACTTGAGATGTTATACACGTGACAACCCTGCACCTTCATACCACAAATCACAACTAACAACCCTTTATCGTTCGCAAAGCGAACTCCACCAAAGTCCCATGTACGCCTCTAAGCATAAGCATATGCCACTCCGCTTAATCAGTCATGCATTCTCAGTCGAGATCACTCGCCCTTCCATGCAACGAACCTTTATCAACAATTGCTCACTCTCATGGAGAAGAGTGACCAGTCCGACACAAAAATTGCGTTGACCACAATATCGACACTTCATCATAACCTTCGGTCTAACCAACCATTAAGTCCTTCACCGGCTCACCGGTCATCTTTACCCGTCGATCTCTTAAAAGCAACAAGATTCGCTCATCCGTCACTACATAAGAAGTATTCACCGCAATGCTCTTAAACTTCAACTTTCGCAACCGTCGAATTTCTATCACCCGTCGATCACTATTTTAATCTCCATTGCTTCCAAGGATATCTCACGGACACCCTAAACACAAAGTGATAACACCATCACCGGAGTCGAACATCACACTAGCAGGTATAAGGGGGCACTTGACGCAGTGTCATGCAGACTCCCACCCCAATCTACCACGATTTAGAAACTCAATCTTTGGATTCCATACTCCCGAATGTCACCCATCTCTCGACAATAATTGTAGTGACCCGAACTTTTCCATGTTTATATATATTAATTGAGATTGATATTTACATGATTAAATGTTTCCAACATGTTAAGCAATCAAACTTGTTAAGACTTGATTAATTGAAATATTTTTCATATAGACAATGTCCACCCAAGTTGACCGGCGATTCACGAACGTTAAAACTTGTAAAAACGACATGATGATATATATATGGATATACATATGGTTAACATGAGATTATGATAAGTAAGTATCTCCATAAGTATATTAACAATGAGTTATATACATATAAACAAGACTACTAACTTAAGGATTTCGAAACGAGACATATATGTAACGATTATCGTTGTAACGACATTTAAATGTATATATATCATATTAAGATATATTAATATATCATAATATCATGATAATATAATAATTTAACATCTCATTAGATATAATAAACAATGGGTTAACAATATTAATTGAGATCGTTAACTTAAAGGTTTCAAAACAACACTTACATGTAACGACTAACGATGACTTAACGACTCCGTTAAAATGTATATACATGTAGTGTATTTAGATGTATTAAAATACTTTTGGAAGACTTCAAGACATATATCAAAACACTCATACTTAACGAAAATGGTTACAGTTACTTTCTCATTCTTTTCTTTCATCAAGAATTCTAGTCGTATTCTTACCCGTATTATACACAGCTTCAAAACGTACTTACTATGGGTATATACCAATAGGAACTAGCATGGGATTCCACTCTTGATTATGTCATGTATGACTAATCAATTTTAACTTCTACCATGAGCTAGTCAACTAACTAGAACTCCTTTTAACCCCACTCACCACTCACCAATTAACACTCATCATTCACTCCATTTCACTTCCAAATCTCTTTCTAATTCTCTCTCAACACACCCACACTATTATGAACGTATTTTTCCAGTAGTTAATCATCATCTTCATCAAAAATCACTTCAAGAATCAAGCTATAATCATCATAGGAAGAACACTTCAAGAATACTTCAAAAATCCCTTCAAGTTTACTAATTTACTTCCAAGCTTTCTAATCCATTCCAAGTAATCATCTAAGATCAAGAAACCTTTGTTATATACAGTAGGTTATCTTTCTTATTCAAGGTAATATTCATATTCAAACTTTGATTCAATTTCTATAACTATAAACTATCTTAATTCGAGCAAAAATCTTACTTGAACTTGTTTTTGTGTCATGATCCTACTTCAAGAACTTTCAAGCCATCCAAGATCCTTTGAAGCTAGATCATTTCTTGTAACTTCCAGTAGGTTTACCTACTAAACTTTAGGTAGTAATGATGTTCATAACATCATTCGATTCATATATATAAAACTATCTTATTCGAAGGTTTAAACTCGTAATCACTAGAACAGAGTTTAGTTAATTCTAAACTTGTTCGCAAACAAAAGTTAATCCTTCTAACTTGACTTTTAAAATTAACTAAACACATGTTCTATATCTATATGATATGCTAACTTAATGATTTAAAACCTGGAAACACGAAAAACACCGTAAAACCGGATTTACGCCGTCGTAGTAACACCGCGGGCTGTTTTGGGTTAGTTAATTAAAAACTATGATAAACTTTGATTTAAAAGTTGTTATTCTGAGAAAATTATTTTTATTATGAACATGAAACTATATCCAAAAATTATGGTTAAACTCAAAGTGGAAGTATGTTTTCTAAAATGGTCATCTAGACGTCGTTCTTTCGACTGAAATGACTACCTTTACAAAAATGACTTGTAACTTATTTTTCCGACTATAACCTATACTTTTTCTGTTTAGATTCATAAAATACAGTTCAATATGAAACCATAGCAATTTGATTCATTCAAAACGGATTTAAAATGAAGAAGTTATGGGTAAAACAAGATTGGATAATTTTTCTCATTTTAGCTACGTGAAAATTGGTAACAAATCTATTCCAACCATAACTTAATCAACTTGTATTGTATATTATGTAATCTTGAGATACCATAGACACGTATACAATGTTTCGACCTATCATGTCGACACATCTATATATATTTCGGAACAACCTTAGACACTCTATATGTGAATGTTGGAGTTAGCTATACAGGGTTGAGGTTGATTCCAAAATATATATAGTTTGAGTTGTGATCAATACTGAGATACGTATACACTGGGTCGTGGATTGATTCAAGATAATATTTATTGATTTATTTCTGTACATCTAACTGTGGACAACTAGTTGTAGGTTACTAACGAGGACAGCTGACTTAATAAACTTAAATCATCAAAATATATTAAAAGTGTTGTAAATATATTTTGAACATACTTTAATATATATGTATATATTGTTATAGGTTCGTGAATCAACAGTGGCCAAGTCTTACTTCTCGACGAAGTAAAAATCTGTGAAAGTGAGTTATAGTCCCACTTTTAAAATCTAATATTTTTGGGATGAGAATACATGCAGGTTTTATAAATGATTTACAAAATAGACACAAGTACGTGAAACTACATTCTATGGTTGAATTATCGAAATCGAATATGCCCCTTTTTATTAAGTCTGGTAATCTAAGAATTAGGGAACAGACACCCTAATTGACGCGAATCCTAAAGATAGATCTATTGGGCCTAACAAACCCCATCCAAAGTACCGGATGCTTTAGTACTTCGAAATTTATATCATATCCGAAGGGTGTCCCGGAATGATGGGGATATTCTTATATATGCATCTTGTTAATGTTGGTTACCAGGTGTTCACCATATGAATGATTTTTATCTCTATGTATGGGATGTGTATTGAAATATGAAATCTTGTGGTCTATTGTTACGATTTGATATATATAGGTTAAACCTATAACTAACCAACATTTTTGGAGTCCATGTTTATACGATATTGTGTAAAAACTGCATTCAAGAAACTGATTTCGATGTAACATATTTGTATTGTAAACCATTATGTAATGGTCGTGTGTAAACATGATATTTTAGATTATCATTATTTGATAATCTACGTAAAACTTTTTAAACCTTTATTTATGAAATAAAGGTTATGGTTTGTTTTAAAAATGAATGCAGTATTTGAAAAACGTCTCATATAGAGGTCAAAACCTCGCAACGAAATCAATTAATATGGAACATTTTTAATCAATAAGAACGGGACATTTCAGTTGGTATCAGAGCGTTGGTCTTAGAGAACCAGAATTTTGCATTAGTGTGTCTTATCTAGTTTGTTAGGATGCATTAGTGAGTCTGGACTTCGACCGTGTTTACTTGAAAAATGATTGCTTAACAAATTTTGTTGGAAACTATATATTTTTAACATGTGAATATTATGTGATATATTAATCTCTTAACGCGTTTGATATTATGTGATAGATGTCTACCTCTAGAACAAGTCCCATTGACTCACCTAATAATAATGAAGAGTCAAATGTAAATTGGAATGATTCGTGGACTGATTCACAAGTTCTCGAAGAGGAACCGGAAGAAGAGTCGGAACCGGAAGAAGAATCGGAACCGGAAGAAGAATCGGAACCGGATGAAGAAATAGAACCGGTGAGGGAAATAATAAAATGGTTAAGTAAAAGAAAATCCTCAACCAACCGACCAAGGTTAATTATGGTCAATGGTGTTTTCGCCAAGGAAGCAAAATATTGGGAGGATTACCAATTCTCCGATGAATCGGATTCCGACGAGAATTCCGATGATGTTATAGAAATTACCCCAACTGAATTTAAAAAGGCAAAAGAAAATAATAAGGGAAAGGGCATAAAAATAGAGAAATCTAATTCCAACCCCGATGAACTTTATATGTATCGTCAACCCCCGAAGTCCTTAAGTTGTAACAATGACCCGGGAACCTCTAAACCACCAGGTTTTTCTAAACCAATGTGGATAACGACGGCTCGTATTAGGGGAACATCATATATCCCTAGAAACTTGGCAAAACGAACCAAAACCGAAGAAGAAGAAACAAGCGAGTCGGAATAAGATAGTTGTATTCGTGTGGTGTAATATAAGTAATATAGTGTGCTTATGCTTTATGATATATGTAAAAATTGCTTGTATTAATAAGTATTTTTTTTTATGAATCTAACTCTTGTCTATTTTACAGTATAAAAACACAAAATGGATAGACAACCCAATATTTTAAGAGACCTACCCGGAGACATGATTGATGAAATCTTGTCTAGAGTCGGTCAGAATTCTTCGGCACAACTATTTAAGGCGAGATCAGTTTGTAAGACATTCGAAGAACGTTCCAAGAATGCCTTGGTTTATAAAAGGCTTTCGTTCGAAAGATGGGGGATATCACATTGGGAAATCCATAAGTTACGATGTGTTTACTTTGACGCATATATTGCGGGGAACCCAAATGCTATTTTACGCAATGGGTTAAGAAATTATTTTGACTCAATATATCCGAATATTGGACTTCGTGATTTAGAAAAAGCGGCTAACATGTAACATAAAGAAGCATGTTATGCTTACGGATTAGTAATGTTCGCTTCTCACCAAAGTGAGAACAAGAACATCGGGCTACAACTATTAAACAAAACGTTCCCACAAGTGACGGAGTCGGTAATTAGGGTAAGAAATGAGGTTTTTAGATTGTTACGGGACTGTTGGACATTACGTAACCCTCGTCCCTTTGACGACGTTACAACACGCTGTCTTATCAATGGCCATAACGGTTATGTTCCACAAGACCAAGGATGGGAAGTAGTCCTAGTAAAACCAGAATGCATGACTTGTTTCTGGATGTATGAATTACGTGTCTTTATTGCCTTTGCTGAACGACTTGTGTACTAGCTAGAATTATCTTCACAACTATCTTGTATCAAAGTTATTGTGTGCTATATTTCATGCTTTATGTAAAATAAGCGGTATTGTAAGTTTGTAAAATATTGTATAAAAGTTTGAACGCGAAATATTATTATAATCAGTTTTTCATATAGAATTGTAGTAGTTGAATTGTATATTAGCTACTAAGTATGAACTTAACGGGTAGGTACTACCCGAATTTAAACTTATAAAACGCTAATATGAAGAAAAAGCTTTTATAAATGAGTTCATATTATGCTACGAAATACTATTAACTACTCTTAATATTCTGTATGATTAACTTGTTCCATTTGACTATTTTGAAGGAAATGGCACCGACTACTCGACACACCGTGAATATGAATGAAGAGGAATTCCGTACTTTTCTAGCTTCAAACATAGCCGCAGTACAGGCTGCGCTACATACCAACAATAACCTTGGATCTAGCAGTACAGGAAATCGTGTAGGATGCACCTACAAAGAATTCACTGCCTGCAAACCTTTGGAATTTGATGGAACCGAAGGACCGATCGGATTGAAACGGTGGACCGAGAAGGTCGAATCGGTGTTTGCCATAAGTAAGTGTACTGAAGAGGACAAAGTGAAGTACGCTACGCATACCTTCACAGGTTCTGCGTTAACATGGTGGAATACCTATCTAGAGCAAGTGGGACAAGACGATGCGTACGCACTACCGTGGTCAGCATTCAAGCACTTGATGAACGAGAAGTACCGTCCCAGAACCGAGGTCAATAAGCTCAAGACAGAACTTAGAGGGTTACGAACCCAAGGATTTGATATTACCACGTACGAAAGACGATTCACAGAATTGTGCCTATTGTGTCCGGGAGCATTCGAAGATGAGGAAGAGAAGATCGACGCGTTTGTGAAAGGATTACCGGAAAGAATCCAAGAAGATATAAGTTCACACGAGCCCGCCTCCATACAACAGGCATGTAGAATGGCTCACAAACTAGTGAACCAGATTGAAGTAAGAGTTAAAGAACAGACTGCTGAAGAGGCCAATGTGAAGCAAGTTAAAAGAAAGTGGGAGGAAAACGGTGATAAGAATCACCAATATAACAACAACAGCAATTACAACAATAATCGCAACAATTATCCCAACAATCGCAACATCAATCGCAACTACAACAAACGGCCCAACAACAACAACAACAACAGCAACTACCACAATCATCCCAACAACAATAATAACCGCAACAACAACAACAATCAGAAGCAGCTATGCCAAAGGTGTGAAAAGTATCACTCGGGGTTCTGCACCAAATTTTGCAATAAGTGTAAAAGAAATGGTCATAGCGTGGCGAAGTGTGAGGTCTACGGACCAGGGGTTAATAGAACGAAAGGAACAAATGGTGTCGGAATGAGTAATGGTGGAGCAAGTAGTGTCGGAGAAAGTTATGCCAATGTAGTTTGTTATAAATGTGGAAAACCGGGCCACATTATTAGAAATTGCCCGAACCAGGAGAACACGAATGGACAAGGCCGCGGAAGAGTTTTCAATATTAATGCGGCAGAGGCACAGGAAGACCCGGAGCTTGTTACGGGTACGTTTCTTATTGACAATAAATCTGCTTACGTTTTATTTGATTCGGGTGCGGATAGAAGCTATATGAGTAGAGATTTTTGTGCTAAATTAAGTTGTCCATTGACGCCTTTGGATAGTAAATTTTTACTCGAATTAGCAAATGGTAAATTAATTTCAGCAGATAATATATGTCGGAATCGAGAAATTAAACTGGTTAGCGAAACATTTAAGATTGATTTGATACCAGTAGAGTTAGGGAGTTTTGATGTGATAATCGGTATGGACTGGTTGAAAGAAGTGAAAGCAGAGATCGTTTGTTACAAAAATGCAATTCGCATTATACGAGAAAAAGGAAAACCCTTAATGGTGTACGGAGAAAAGGGCAACACGAAGCTACGTCTTATTAGTAATTTGAAGGCACAAAAACTAATAAGAAAAGGTTGCTATGCTGTTCTAGCACACGTCGAGAAAGTACAAACTGAAGAAAAGAGCATCAATGATGTTCCCGTCGCAAAAGAATTTCCCGATGTATTTCCGAAAGAATTACCGGGATTACCCCCACATCGATCCGTTGAATTTCAAATAGAGCTTGTACCAGGAGCTGCACCAATAGTTCGTGCTCCTTACAGACTCGCACCCAGCGAGATGAAAGAATTGCAAAACCAATTACAAGAACTTTTAGAGCATGGTTTCATTCGACCAAGCACATCACCGTGGGGAGCTCCTGTTTTGTTTGTCAAGAAGAAAGATGGTACATTCAGGTTGTGTATCGACTACCGAGAGTTGAACAAACTTACCATCAAGAACCGCTACCAACTACCGAGAATCGACGACTTATTTGATCAACTACAAGGCTCGTCTGTTTATTCAAAGATTGACTTACGTTCCGGGTATCATCAAATGCGGGTGAAAGAAGATGATATTCCAAAGACTGCTTTTAGAACACGTTACGGTCATTACGAGTTTATGGTCATGCCGTTTGGTTTAACTACTGCACCAGCTATGTTCATGGACCTTATGAACCGAGTGTGTGGACCATACCTTGACAAGTTTGTCATTGTTTTCATTGATGACATACTTATTTACTCAAAGAATGACCAAGAACACGGTGAACATTTGAGAAAGGTGTTAGAAGTATTGAGGAAGGAAGAATTGTACGCTAAGTTTTCAAAGTGTGCATTTTGGTTGGAAGAAGTTCATTTCCTCGGTCACATAGTGAACAAAGAAGGTATTAAGGTGGATCCGGCAAAGATATAAACTGTTGAAAAGTGGGAAACCCCGAAAACTCCGAAACACATACGCCAGTTTTTAGGACTAGCTGGTTACTACAGAAGGTTCATCCAAGACTTTTCCAGAATAGCAAAACCCTTGACTGCATTAACGCATAAAGGAAAGAAATTTGAATGGAATGACGAACAAGAGAAAGCGTTTCAATTATTGAAGAAAAAGCTAACTACGGCACCTATATTGTCATTGCCTGAAGGGAATGATGATTTTGTGACTTATTGTGACGCTTCAAAGCAAGGTCTCGGTTGTGTATTAATGCAACGAACGAAGGTGATTGCTTATGCGTCTAGACAATTGAAGATTCACGAACAAAATTATACGATGCATGATTTGGAATTAGGCGCGGTTGTTTTTGCATTAAAGACTTGGAGGCACTACTTATATGGGGTCAAAAGTATTATATATACTGACCACAAAAGTCTTCAACACATATTTAATCAGAAACAACTGAATATGAGGCAGCGTAGGTGGATTGAATTATTGAATGATTACGACTTTGAGATTCGTTACCACCCGGGAAAGGCAAATGTGGTAGCCGATGCCTTGAGCAGGAAGGACAGAGAACCCATTCGAGTAAAATCTATGAATATAATGATTCATAATAACCTTACTACTCAAATAAAGGAGGCGCAACAAGGAGTTTTAAAAGAAGGAAATTTAAAGGATGAAAAACCCAAAGGATCGGAGAAGCATCTTAATATTCGGGAAGACGGAACCCGGTATAGGGCTGAAAGGATTTGGGTACCAAAATTTGGAGATATGAGAGAAATGGTACTTAGAGAAGCTCATAAAACCAGATACTCAATACATCCTGGAACGGGGAAGATGTACAAGGATCTCAAGAAACATTTTTGGTGGCCGGGTATGAAAGCCGATGTTGCTAAATATGTAGGAGAATGTTTGACGTGTTCTAAGGTCAAAGCTGAGCATCAGAAACCATCAGGTCTACTTCAACAACCCGAAATCCCAGAATAGAAATGGGAAAACATTACCATGGATTTCATCACTAAATTGCCAAGGACTGCAAGTGGTTTTGATACTATTTGGGTAATAGTTGATCGTCTCACCAAATCAGCACACTTTCTGCCAATAAGAGAAGATGACAAGATGGAGAAGTTAGCACGACTGTATTTGAAGGAAGTCGTCTCCAGACATGGAATACCAATCTCTATTATCTCTGATAGGGATGGCAGATTTATTTCAAGATTCTGGCAGACATTACAGCAAGCATTAGGAACTCGTCTAGACATGAGTACTGCCTATCATCCACAAACTGATGGGCAGAGCGAAAGGACGATACAAACGCTTGAAGACATGCTACGAGCATGTGTTATTGATTTCAGAAATAGTTGGGATCGACATCTACCGTTAGCAGAATTTTCCTACAACAACAGCTACCATTCAAGCATTGAGATGGCGCCGTTTGAAGCACTTTATGGTAGAAAGTGTAGGTCTCCGATTTGTTGGAGTGAAGTGGGGGATAGACAGATTACGGGTCCAGAGATTATACAAGAAACTACCGAGAAGATCATCCAAATTCAACAACGGTTGAAAACCGCCCAAAGTCGACAAAAGAGCTACGCTGACATTAAAAGAAAAGATATAGAATTTAAAATTGGAGAGATGGTCATGCTTAAAGTTGCACCTTGGAAAGGCGTTGTTCGATTTGGTAAACGAGGGAAATTAAATCCAAGGTATATTGGACCATTCAAGATTATTGATCGTGTCGGACCAGTAGCTTACCGACTTGAGTTACCTCAACAACTCGCGGCTGTACATAACACTTTCCACGTCTCGAATTTGAAGAAATGTTTTGCTAAAGAAGATCTCACTATTCCGTTAGATGAAATCCAAATCAATGAAAAACTCCAATTCATCGAAGAACCCGTCGAAATAATGGATCGTGAGGTTAAAAGACTTAAGCAAAACAAGATACCAATTGTTAAGGTTCGATGGAATGCTCGTAGAGGACCCGAGTTCAGCTGGGAGCGTGAAGATCAGATGAAGAAGAAATACCCGCATCTATTTCCAGAAGATTCGTCAACACCTTCAACAGCTTAAAATTTCGGGACGAAATTTATTTAACGGGTAGGTACTGTAGTGACCCGAACTTTTCCATGTTTATATATATTAATTGAGATTGATATTTACATGATTAAATGTTTCCAACGTGTTAAGCAATCAAACTTGTTAAGACTTGATTAATTGAAATATTTTTCATATAGACAATGTCCACCCAAGTTGACCGGCGATTCACGAACGTTAAAACTTGTAAAAACGACATGATGATATATATATGGATATACATATGGTTAACATGAGATTATGATAAGTAAGTATCTCCATAAGTATATTAACAATGAGTTATATACATATAAACAAGACTACTAACTTAAGGATTTCGAAACGAGACATATATGTAACGATTATCGTTGTAACGACATTTAAATGTATATATATCATATTAAGATATATTAATATATCATAATATCATGATAATATAATAATTTAACATCTCATTAGATATAATAAACAATGGGTTAACAATATTAATTGAGATCGTTAACTTAAAGGTTTCAAAACAACACTTACATGTAACGACTAACGATGACTTAACGACTCCGTTAAAATGTATATACATGTAGTGTATTTAGATGTATTAAAATACTTTTGGAAGACTTCAAGACATATATCAAAACACTCATACTTAACGAAAATGGTTACAGTTACTTTCCCATTCTTTTCTTTCATCAAGAATTCTAGTCGTATTCTTACCCGTATTATACACAGCTTCAAAACATACTTACTATGGGTATATACCAATAGGAACTAGCATGGGATTCCACTCTTGATTATGTCATGTATGACTAATCAATTTTAACTTCTACCATGAGCTAGTCAACTAACTAGAACTCCTTTTAACCCCACTCACCACTCACCAATTAACACTCATCATTCACTCCATTTCACTTCCAAATCTCTTTCTAATTCTCTCTCAACACACCCACACTATTATGAACGTATTTTTCCAGTAGTTAATCATCATCTTCATCAAAAATCACTTCAAGAATCAAGCTATAATCATCATAGGAAGAACACTTCAAGAATACTTCAAAAATCCCTTCAAGTTTACTAATTTACTTCCAAGCTTTCTAATCCATTCCAAGTAATCATCTAAGATCAAGAAACCTTTGTTATATACAGTAGGTTATCTTTCTTATTCAAGGTAATATTCATATTCAAACTTTGATTCAATTTCTATAATTATAAACTATCTTAATTCGAGCAAAAATCTTACTTGAACTTGTTTTTGTGTCATGATCCTACTTCAAGAACTTTCAAGCCATCCAAGATCCTTTGAAGCTAGATCATTTCTTGTCACTTCCAGTAGGTTTACCTACTAAACTTGAGGTAGTAATGATGTTCATAACATCATTCGATTCATATATATAAAACTATCTTATTCGAAGGTTTAAACTCGTAATCACTAGAACATAGTTTAGTTAATTCTAAACTTGTTCGCAAACAAAAGTTAATCCTTCTAACTTGACTTTTAAATTAACTAAACACATGTTCTATATCTATATGATATGCTAACTTAATGATTTAAAACCTGGAAACACGAAAAACACCGTAAAACCGGATTTACGCCGTCGTAGTAACACCGCGGGCTGTTTTGGGTTAGTTAATTAAAAACTATGATAAACTTTGATTTAAAAGTTGTTATTCTGAGAAAATGATTTTTATTATGAACATGAAACTATATCCAAAAATTATGGTTAAACTCAAAGTGGAAGTATGTTTTCTAAAATGGTCATCTAGACGTCGTTCTTTCGACTGAAATGACTACCTTTACAAAAACGACTTGTAACTTATTTTTCCGACTATAAACCTATACTTTTTCTGTTTAGATTCATAAAATACAGTTCAATATGAAACCATAGCAATTTGATTCATTCAAAACGGATTTAAAATGAAGAAGTTATGGGTAAAACAAGATTGGATAATTTTTCTCATTTTAGCTACGTGAAAATTGGTAACAAATCTATTCCAACCATAACTTAATCAACTTGTATTGTATATTATGTAATCTTGAGATACCATAGACACGTATACAATGTTTCGACCTATCATGTCGACACATCTATATATATTTCGGAACAACCTTAGACACTCTATATGTGAATGTTGGAGTTAGCTATACAGGGTTGAGGTTGATTCCAAAATATATATAGTTTGAGTTGTGATCAATACTGAGATACGTATACACTGGGTCATGGATTGATTCAAGATAATATTTATTGATTTATTTCTGTACATCTAACTGTGGACAACTAGTTGTAGGTTACTAACGAGGACAGCTGACTTAATAAACTTAAAACATCAAAATATATTAAAAGTGTTGTAAATATATTTTGAACATACTTTAATATATATGTATATATTGTTATAGGTTCGTGAATCAACAGTGGCCAAGTCTTACTTCTCGACGAAGTAAAAATCTGTGAAAGTGAGTTATAGTCCCACTTTTAAAATCTAATATTTTTGGGATGAGAATACATGCAGGTTTTATAAATGATTTACAAAATAGACACAAGTACGTGAAACTACATTCTATGGTTGAATTATCGAAATCGAATATGCCCCTTTTTATTAAGTCTGGTAATCTAAGAATTAGGGAACAGACACCCTAATTGACGCAAATCCTAAAGATAGATCTATTGGGCCTAACAAACCCCATCCAAAGTACCGGATGCTTTAGTACTTCGAAATTTATATCATATCCGAAGGGTGTCCCGGAATGATGGGGATATTCTTATATATGCATCTTGTTAATGTTGGTTACCAGGTGTTCACCATATGAATGATTTTTATCTCTATGTATGGGATGTGTATTGAAATATGAAATCTTGTGGTCTATTGTTACTATTTGATATATATAGGTTAAACCTATAACTCACCAACATTTTTGTTGACGTTTAAAGCATGTTTATTCTCAGGTGAATATTAAGAGCTTCTGCTGTTGCATACTAAAATAAGGACAAGATTTGGAGTCCATGTTTATACGATATTGTGTAAAAACTGCATTCAAGAAACTGATTTCGATGTAACATATTTGTATTGTAAACCATTATGTAATGGTCGTGTGTAAACAGGATATTTTAGATTATCATTATTTGATAATCTACGTAAAACTTTTTAAACCTTTATTTATGAAATAAAGGTTATGGTTTGTTTTAAAAATGAATGCAGTATTTGAAAAACGTCTCATATAGAGGTCAAAACCTCGCAACGAAATCAATTAATATGGAACGTTTTTAATCAATAAGAACGGGACATTTCAATAATGACCCGCAATCATATGCTACCCACAATTTCCACAAAGCCAAACGATATAGCCTAACGAACCCTTTCTTCTAACACTAAAAGTTGCTTGGAAACACCAAGTCTTACATCCTTCCACATATCGACACAACCATTACAACAAGGGGTATTCCGTTAGGAATGTTACCATGTACTCCACAACACGCTAACACACTAACGCAATCACCGTCATACGGGTCCCACTCCTGTGAGTTTAACGACCCGAAGACTCCTCAATTCGCCAATTCCAAGGTGACTCACAACTAGAATCCTTACACGGTTCTTTAACCACACACTCTACCGAGTGTAACCCAATTCTACAATCATTAGACTTGCTACATCCCATTACGGGATTCAATCTTCATCGTACACACACTCACTACTCGGTCATCCTAGTTACGATGAGTAACTACAACCAATGACAATCTCAATAGAGCACCCACTACTTTGGGTGACTAGGTACACGCCGAACTCGTGAGTTTGCTCACTCACCTTAACTAGCCGAAACCACCGTAACACTTCCTGACTCATAACGAACCTGATGTGATAACAAGCACATCACCCGAGACCATTATATCCTAGGAACCAATACGTGATTCCTATTTGTCCCGAATCTACCCCAACCATGCCACGTTTCCTCCATTCGGTACTCGTCATGTCATGCTTGGTGTCAAGATACACTTTCGTAATAATGGTGATCAGTCACCATTAAAATTTTGTACCTTACCATTTCCACATGGTCACGCAAAGTACTTTACCCGGACTGAATGCAACATTCACACAAAATAACATGCGATAACTCCTAGTACCCGAATGACCAAAGTCCTTACGGTGAACTTGATCACTCAAAACCGCTAAACATCTGAATCCCTCCGATAGATTCGTCTCTAGGACACCGCACTAATAGATGCATGTATATACACCTATATACCATATAATAATAAATATACACACGTACACCGCAACAACAAGTCAACCTATAGCCTATGTGACTATCACTAAAATAACGTTCAAATTCGCCTACTTACATTAGGCACTAGCTATCTAAGGCACTAATTTAGCCACGAAATAAGGCCCCACATAATCACACTTTGGACAAACACAAGTCCTAGTTAGTGACCTACTCTAAGGCACTAACAAATCTCAATCTGACTCGTATTCCTACAAGTCCCGCAAATAACGCACAACCGTCAATAAGTCTAAGACTAGGTACCTATTCCAAGGCCACGTAATTCCCTTATACTATGCCCTGATACCACTTGTAACAACCCCAAATCCGTTTACCAAAATGAAGCACATTTTTTTTATTATATATAAGTTAGGTCCCATTAAACATCCACTTTAAATAAACCATTCCAAATAGTTTTAACCGAATACGCATTTTCATAATGACACATTTAACATTTTAATATGACTCTTGGTACACAAATGACATATTACAAAAGCATTTGCAATAATGACTCAATCACACGAATTACGGGTTAATACTCAATAACCCTACCCGATACCAAGAGCGTAATCCTGGGGACTACTAAATCCCCAATCTGCGTCCAATTATCCAAAAACAACCCCATCGAGCCCAAGCGCTCATACGCATCTAGTCTAACAAATAGCTAGCTTCACAATCACAATACCTGTGAAAAGGTAAACAAAGAGAGGGGTAAGCATAAAGCTTAGTGAATGCAATAAATATGTACATGCATATACAATTTACCTACTCGTATCCACAAACTCATACAATGAATATAATCGCATACCATTTCATAACAAGAGCTAGTGTCATCAACACGTACAACTAGCAACATCATTAGCATAATATTCATAATAATAATGAAATGCTAAACATCAACAAGTATAAACCATGGTTAACCAAGATCGCAGGGGAATGACCTTGCGAAGGAGTCATCGGTGTTCATAATAACCGTTAGCGCCCAAAAATGGCTATGGTATGCTAACCCCGAGGTGTCCCAAAAATGGCTATGCTATCACCCCCCAAGTGTACGAAAAACGGCTATCGTAACACTTAATCAACGTGTGAGTAAAAAACGGCTATTACTCACAACCATGTGCACAAACACGGCTATGTGCACAATTAATACAGGCAAACAACGTGTGAATAAAACGCGGCTATTACTCACAACCATGTGCACAAACACGGCTATGTGCACAATTATTACGGGCAAATAAATCATATCCCTACATACATAGATATTCCACTCACCTTGGAATGCCCGCACAAGTCATGTATAACATGATCTCCGTCCTCAAATCAGAGCAAGTAACCACCTATATCACACATAGGTACAATATACACATAAATAGTCATTCTCTAAAAGAGAACCCGACACAAACATCCCTTAGCTGAGGGATCACACCTTGCTCGCCAAAACCCACCCATTTAACACCTAATGGACACAAACCAATTACCACTTCGGGTGGTAATTCAAATCCATTCTACAAAGTACAATTTAACTCAATTTATACTTTACACCAATTAGACCAACCTAGGTCTTAACACTAAATTACTACTTAGGTAGTAATCATTTCGCACGTCATTTACACCAAAACCCCAACACGTGCAATATTGACCCATATTGCTTTTGTCCACGTATGACTTATATTAAAAATACCATTTTAACCCAAAAATCACTTCCCACATTTTCTTTCATTCAAAAACATCCTTTAACACTTAACAAAAGTGTTTAACATCCAATTATCCAAAATTAGCGTCATTACCAAAATTTGACCCAATCAAAGTCAACCCATTTTGACCAAAGTCATAAAAACGCCCAAAATCACTAACGACTATTGAGTATATTTACAAAACACTAATTAACACCTAAACCAAGTATTTACATACTTGATTCACCAAAAAATCAAGAACACTTGACCCGTTTCAACACAAAACCCATTTTGACCTAAACTAGAGTTTACACCTAAAATCAAGTCAACACAACACCAAAATCGCTAGTACACAAGTGTTCTAAGGTTTAAACCAACACATGAAATACCCAAACTTACAATTTCATCAATTAAAACCCTAAGTCACCAATTTGGGTTTCTTACATGAATCTTACCCAAAAACCCCCAAAATCACAAGAAGTGGGTTCTACTACTCATCACTAACATAAACCCTAACCCAAACAAGAATCAAACAATGAAAATTGGAGTTAGAACTTACCACCACTACCAAAATATAGTTAGGAACGAGATGAACAACTTTAACACTAGCTCTTTGGTGAGATTTCCACTTCTTCTCCAAATCAAGCTTTCTCACTCTAAAAGTCACCATATCTCTCTAAAATAAGATGGGAGTGTTTGTGTGTGTGAAGAGTGAGATAGAGATAAGGTTTGGATTGGTTTTAGGGCTTAAAACCTGTCCACAAGTGAAAAGACTCAAATGCCCCCAAATTAAACCCCAAAAACGAGTTTAAAATGGTCATTCTGCACATCTGTCGCGTTTCGCGGCACCCCAAACGCGATACACCCTACCAAAACGCGACAATTCAACCAAGACCAGGCTTTTTAAGGCTGTCGCATTTTGATCATGTTTGTCGCGTTCCGCGACGTACCAAAACGCGATAACTGCAGTTCTCAGCTTCCATTTAAAAGTTCAGGGACTGAGGTTTACAGATTCTGATTCTGATGTAAATTCTAAAAATGCATAAGTGTTAGGTTGACTTTCAGTGACACTTTCTGATGCATACTTTTACTGACACTTTCTGATGACACTTCTGATGTATAAAATTCAGGGTGTTACACAAAGTTGCCTTTAAATAGGTAAGCCCAAGCACTAGCAAGCCGTGTGCCAAGCACTAGCAGGTCGTGTACCATCGGTGGGCGTATGCCTAGCCCGTGTGCTGCTGACAAGCTGTATGACCAAGCCGTGTGCTCTGAACCCTGGCAAGCCGTATGGCTCATGGCAGGCCGTATGCCATGGCCGTATGGCTTGGCCAATATTGTTTATTTCTGGGATCGTAACATGGTTTCTGAGGTCATAACATGACTTTCACCGTTTTTACTCTAGATTCTTCGTTTTAAGTCTATTTTCTTCGATTCTTCTTACATCGTCTTTGTAATCACTTAACCTAAAAATTCAAGCAAACAAATGCTTATTTCTTCAATAAAGTTTGAAGTATTATTATTTTAGGACATATTATCGAGGGTAAAAACACGAATTTTTCACCAATATCAGGGCTCATCGATTAGCTTCAGAATATTCGTTTCAACATCACAACCATCATCCCCCTGGTTTAAAATTCCAAACTGGTTACTTTTTGAAACTCCAACAACTTTACTATGAACCTTATAATTCTGGTCCACCCTAGTATTATTAGTCTGTTCCTTTGGCTGCACATTCACCTTCGGTCTATACACCATTATTTGTTTTTCTCTACCAACCACATAACCCTCAACTTTATGTTGGTTAGTTGTTGTTCTACCATTCTTTACAAGCTGAAATCCATCCTTGTCCACAGTCGGTGTTGGTACAATGACATTTACCCGTTTAGGACATTGCGCCTCTTTATGCCCAAACACCTTACAAGTTGCACACCTTGGGGTTGCCATTCGTATTCAGTTGTAACTTTATCCACAATTTTATTTTCACCATCCATTCCAGGGGTGACAACATTTAAGCTCTCTGTCAACTCATTCTTCGCATCTACTTCTATCATTGCTCGCGCATAATTTGGCCGTCCCCATGCCTCCATACACATTGTGCTAGTGTATGTGTCAAGCATAATTAGTTTACCAGTATGAGAACCAATCATGCTTAAACCGTCTTCCATATAACCAGTCAAAGGAACATCATAAATGTTTACCTAAATCGGGACTTTAGTCAAATCTTCTTTAGTGAGTGGAACGTTCCCATACCATTTGTTTAGAATAATTGGCATAGTACGGATAATCCACGGCCCATTCTCCATCACATCTAGCATTCCTTGTGTGGTTGAAAACTTAAAGAAATAAAACTCCTTGGAGTTCATCATCATTTTTTCCAACCCATATTTCTTCCACACATTTGAAACGTAGTTTTTAACTACTGGATAACCAATTCTCTTGCCCACAAAATACCCATACAAAGTGTTGTTGTATCGATCTATGCCTCCATAATAGAAGACATGGGTAGTTCAACATCAACTCCCTCATCATCAGCTGATTTTGGGCAGTTCATGAACCTAATATTTTTACTTGCATCCTTTTTACCAATATGTTCCTCATCATCAGAAGAATCAAAGGCTGTGTGAACACTTACATGATCTTAATGATCAATCCTAAATTAGATGCAAGATCTAATCAAGGAATTGAGTGCAATGGGGGGTGGATGATGGTGTTGATAATGTTTTTGGGACCTTTTGATCGTCTTTCACTTAGAATCAAATGATCAATCACCATGTCCCGGTCTTGATTGCATTATCTTAGTCGAATTATGATTAATACTTGAGCATATTCACAAGTCACAAAGGCCAGAGCAATTGCACATAATCAACAACCTAAAATGAGAGACCAAGCTCCCTATTTATAGGTTTGGTGTAACGACCCAGAAATTTCCGACCAAATTTAAACTT